>NC_068974.1:37105422-37419589 GCF_016808095.1 Vigna angularis
TCCAAAGCTTCAATTTAGTCAAAAGTCTAATAATTTACGCAGGGTTATTATTTTCTTTATGGAAGTGGATCGTTACGTTATGTTATTGTGATAATCAGTTCACATTTAGAAATTAAAGTATTATATATCTTTTTGGTTTTTAAATATTAAACACGTTAATTATATTTAACCTTTTATAAAATATTGAATAATCTAATGAGAAAATATTTTATTTTTTATACCAGTTATGATGTGTTCGAACTGCTTTCATAAAACCCAAATTAGTTATGCTGATGATATTTCAAAACTAAACCATCTTTCTTTTCCAAAATTAAACGTATCCGACTAAATGGGAATGCAAACAATAAGAGGTGGGGACAAAAGATATCCCAATTTTGACCTAATTTTGCAAGTTTAACACAAATATATATATATATATATATATATATTTGGTTAGAACTAAAAATGTCATTCTAAATTAGGCTTAAAACTTAACGGCTACATTTAATTTTAAGTATGTTCAACAAATCTAACCCACTTTGTCGTTTCTATATATATGTCATTTCTATATATAAAATAAATAAAATTATGTCGAGTCTCATACCACAGATCAATTACTATTAATGAAACAATAAAGTACAACACACATTCAATTTTTTCTAACTCTCATTCATAATTTTGAACCGTCAATATCATACATGCTTAACCAAATATGATGTAATGCGATCGTATATTATAAATTAGAATAATTAATTACATAATTTTTAAGTTCTTATCTTCCTTTTCCTATATGTATAATTTACTCTCCGACTCTATAACTAACTAAAAGTATTTATTATTTTTAACTTTATATTTATATGCGATCTTCTAAATTGATTATCTTTTAGTAAGTTAACCATATTTTCTATTTTAAATTAAATCATTAAATAGGGTAACGCGAAGTAAAATAAATACAAGATAGCACGCATATATTATGTTGTGTATTAAGTTTAATCTAATTGAAAGTAATTAAATAAATGAAATTTTAATTATTTTACTTCACGTCACCCTTTTTAATGTGCCAGAGAAACGGATTGTACCAAAGAAATTATTTTATCATATTTTGTTTAAATTCAATTACATATTATATAAAGAAGTAATTAATAACTTGTGGTATGAAAACTTTTAAAGTTCCAAAGTCTAGAAAACGACCAATAGAAAAGACAGAGAGATGACTAGGCGATCATGTTGTTGAGAAATTCAACATAAAAGTTTTATTAGGAACTTACGTGTTTAATTATCTACCGTTGATCTGTTTATAAAAAGATAAAGGTTTAATACGTATTTTGGTCCCTCTTTTCGTAAGGTCTGTTCAAATTGGTCCTACTTTTTTTCAAAAGTTCACTAAGATCCCACTTTTCGCAAAAACGATGCACGTTAGTCCTTTTTTAGGTTTAATACGTATTTTGGTCCCTCTTTTCGTAGGTTCTGTTCAAATTGGTCCTACTTTTTTTCAAAAGTTCCCTATTTTGATCCCTATTTTGATCCCTCTTAGTGAACTTTTCGTATTTTGGTGAGCTGTACATTTTTCGTTGAGGTGAACTTTTGAGGGATCAAAATGTACAGCTCACCAAAATACGAAAAGTTCACTAAGAGGGATCAAAATAGGGATCAAAATAGGGAACTTTTGAAAAAAGTAGGACCAATTTGAACAGACCCTACGAAAAGAGGGACCAAAATACGTATTAAACCTAAAAAAGGACTAACGTGCATCGTTTTTGCGAAAAGTGGGATCTTAGTGAACTTTTGAAAAAAAGTAGGACCAATTTGAACAGACCCTACGAAAAGAGGGACCAAAATACGTATTAAACCAAAGATAAAAGTAGCTGAAATGGATTCAGTAACGTGTAGTACAGACAATTTTTTACCAGAAAATGGGTTTTGCTTTTTCACGTAAAACTTATCCTTATTTAAACCAATGATTTCCTCAGCAGAAAACGTATTTCCAAACACGTCTCAAGGTATGCTTGTTTCCATGAAACAACATTGAAGTAAAGAGTGTGTTGGATTGACATTTATTTGAGTTCATATAACGACAAATATACCTTTGTACACGTGTAAATAATGAGAAAGTTAGATAATATAAGAAAAATATATTAAGAAAAACATAATAATTCTACAACACCACGAAGATTTATTTATTCGACGGTTAATCGTTTAGAAATATTACAAATAATATCACTAAATATATGAATTCAAATATAGGTGTTATTGAAAATTTATTTTCCTCTGATGACTTTGGTTTTAACTTCTTATTGAAAAAACAACGAGATCAAGTCTGACACTCTTCAATTAAGAGCTACTTACAAAATATCGAATACCATTTTTTTCCAAATGAATTACGTATTTCTTTTGTAGTTGAATAAATAATTTGGTATTATCAAAAGAGAAATTTATTTTTATGACTTAGCTTTGCTAAACTCATTAAAAGATACATTTGAGTTGAGTGTGAGGTCAACCTCAAATGGATCGATGGACTCTAAAACAACAACGTACAAATTGAGTGATCAACATTTAGAATACACCAGCAGAATAAGACGACAGATCTAACAATTTTAAAAGTAAACTTCTTGAGAATACTTTGTGAAAAACATGTGTTTTTGTTTTTATTTTTTTTTCAGAAATGTTGCGTGATTAAACTGATGACATTAAGTTCTCGTACAAGAGGAAGGTATCAAAAGACTTCCCATGATGAAACAATTCAATAATTACTCGGCAGATCTATTAATTTGAATGCGACTTAATTTCTATGGACAGAAACTTTTATCCCTTAATAAAAAAAGCGTTAATATTTTAAATTTTCATTCTAAAAAAATTGTAAAAAAATAAAATAAAATAAAAAGGTTGTCGATCTATGTTATTTTTATCAAAGTCAAAAGAAAAAATGAATGGAGGGTGTCACGTCCCATTTATTACTGTGCTGAGTCACCACTGTGCTTCCATAAATGCATCTCGTCACACGTGCACCCCCATTAAACTGCACTCACGATCACTCTGCATGCATTCGCCAAGTGTCAGTTTGGAACATTCTGAATTTTATAGTGGAAGCCAAGTGTTAACGCGACAGAGAATGTCCGTTTGACTTGGGAAGAAAATTAATTTTTCTGAAAACACTCTTCCCCTTCCTGCGTGCACTTTCATCTTCCTCAGAAAATCCAACCTCCATTTTCTCCTCCTTCTCTCTAGAACTCTTCTCCTTCTCTCTTCTGCAACTTACCACCATTATCTCCATTCACGTTTCAGAACCGTAGGAACGTTCGTCCAACTGTGATCATTCTTTTGGACCGAACAGAATTGGAATCCAAACTGGTAAGTTCCCTTCTCTAGTAGTTGTCCATTTAGGGTTTCATACGAAACCATACTCTCGGTTCATGCATGGGCTGTATCTGAGTAATTTCTGATTTTGGTATCTAGATCAAGTGAAAGTGTCTAGTGAAACTGAGGGTAGAACGCTGTAAGAGACAAACCCAACTTTTGCATTAGGGCGAACACTGCTATCCAGGTAAGGGAAGCTTATTAAATTTAATTCGTATGTTTGTCGTGTACTGTATGAACATTATGTGTGTCGCATGAAGTATGAATTGTGTTATTTGATTGTTGGTATATGATCATAAGTATGAGGTGTGTATTGGTTGAGTATGCATGATCGAACGTTGCTATACTGCATGAACATGATATATGTTGGTAGAAATGTATGATATGGGTGATACATGTGAATATGAAATATACATGCTTAGGAGCAGTGAACATAAAGTGAAACTTGAATATCAACTTCCCCATGATAACGTATGTCCGACATTAAACGGTTCTCGACCGTTTGATGTTCCAGTAAACTTTATTTAATTTGGAATACTTTCATTTGGGAAGGATTCTGGTCGAGTATGAGCTATGTAGGTCTTTCACTTAGAGCTCATAATGAACAGTGTCGATCACCTTGTGACTACAGATCATCCATCTGTGTCGACCTAATGTGTCGATCACCTTGTGACTACAGATCATCCATCTGTGTCGACCTACTGTGTCGATCACCTTGTGACTACAGATCATCCATCTGTGTCGACCTACTGTGTCGATCACCTCGTGACTACAGATCATCCATCTGTGTCGACCTACTGTGTCGATCACCTCGTGACTACAGATCATCCATCTGTGTCGACCTACTGTGTCGATCACCTTGTGACTACAGATCATCCATCTGTGTCGACCTACTGTGTCGATCACCTCGTGACTACAGATCATCCATCTGTGTCGACCTACTGTGTCGATCACCTTGTGACTACAGATCATCCATCTGTGTCGACCGACAGTGTCGAGTAACCTTGATTAATACAGGTCGTCCATCTATTTGGTGATGGGTTCTATTCTGTTTTGGAAACGGAGTAAATTCTTCGGTTTTGTTCTCCACGGTTGTCCCCATCATGAAGGGGGGCTGAACGTTCGTCTCTTTTGAGAAAGTGGAACATAGAATGAGAATGTAATTAAGAGGATGAATTAAGATGTGCGAACACTGTGAGAACTGAAATTTGTGATTTTGGATTTTGAACGAGCGTCCCAAGGTGGAACGACTCTTAACTGGATATTGAGATTTGTAGTATGAACGTGGTAAGCTTAGATGGTGATCCATCTTGATATTCCGTGAGTGCTCGTTCTCAAGTACAGAGGAGTATGTCATGCGTGGGAATGGCAGGAGGTCTAGTCCATAACTGTAACTTGGACAGAACAGACTAACCTTAGGTGGCTACTGATGAGCATTCCAGTTACCCCACCTGAGTGCACGGACGCCTTAGCTACACAGGATTTATACAGTCCGGACGGTCGTCTAGTATCAGGATTTTTGAATGAAATTTATGTATGAATTGAATGTATATCTTGTGAACTTACTTGCTGGATTTGATATGTATGAAATGTATGTTTGGATTGAATTAAATTCAATAAGCTTACCCTGTGTCTCTTTCTTGTGTTGTCGTTCGTCCTTGAACCTTCGTCTTGTCTGTGCAATGATCATCCGTGTGGATGTGAGCAGACGGAGAGGCGTTACTGGAAGAAACATTGGAAGAAGGAAATTTGGAGGACGCCAACCTCGTAGAAGTGGAAGTAAAGGCCGAACAGTAGAGGCTTTGGGTTTTTAGTTAGATTAGTGAGCGGCTGTGAGCGAGCGCTCTCTGGTCGATTGAAATAGGCGGACGTTCGGTCTTTGTTTTTGTAAACCGTTCGTCCTTATCTTTTTGAGAACGCTCGTTTATTTATGTACAGTAACGGCCGTTCGGCCTCTTTAGTTATTGTCGTACCCCTTTGTTTAAAACTGTTTTGAACTATTAATATATGTGATTATTCTAAGTATATAGTTGATGACTGTGTAATTTTGGGATGTTACAGAGGGTACGCTATAAATAGCTCACTAAAATATCTTGTAGATCCGAGTGTGAACATACATTGCGAAACTTAGAACATCCTAAGCAATGCATTGAAAGCGAAAGCGAGTGACAGATAGAAGAGTGTGTAAAAAAAATGTGAAGCATAAGAAAAGGTGAAAAAGTTAAGGACAGGTGTCTTAGGTGGGAGACAAATGATCCTAATCCAAGGGTGGATGGAGCAAACCAGTGTTATTTTAAATACGTTATTATAGTAAAACAACGTAAACACGTTGTCCACGCTGCCAACTTAACGTTATAAAGATTATAGATTGTTCAGACATACTTCACTCCACTCACACCCTCCTCCTACACACTAACCACCAAGTTACGGTTGAATCAACCATGGCTACTTCCGACACCACCGCCACCAAGCTTCCCCTCAAGGAGATTCCCGGAAGCTACGGCCTCCCCTTCTTCGGACCCATGAGTGACAGACACGACTACTTCTACCACCAGGGACGCGACAAGTTCTTCGCCGACCGAATCCAAAAGTACAAAGCAACCGTCATCAGAACCAACATGCCACCCGGTCCCTTCATTTCCTCAAACCCTAAAGTCATCGCTCTCCTCGACGGCGTCTCCTTCCAAATCCTCTTCGACAACTCCAAGGTCGACAAGCGCGACGTCCTCGACGGCACCTTCATGCCTTCCACCTCCTTCACCGGCGGCTACCGCGTCTGCGCCTTCCAGGACACCACCGAGCCCTCCCACGCGCTACTCAAGACCTTCTACCTCAACCTCCTCGCCTCCAAGCATGCCTCCTTCATCCCGCTCTTCCGCAACAACCTCTCAGAACACTTCGCTGACCTCGAGGACCAGCTCGCCGGGAGATCCTCCAAGGCCGACTTCAACACCTCCGTCGGCTCCGCCTCCTTCAACTTCCTCTTCCGTCTCCTCACCGGTCAAGACCCCTCCGCAACCAAAATCGGCTCCGATGGCCCCACCCTCGTCACGACCTGGCTCGCGGCGCAGCTCGCTCCTCTCGCCACTCTAGGTCTACCCAGGATCTTCAACTACGCAGAAGATTTCCTTATCCGAACAATCCCTTTGCCTGCGTGGACTGTGAAATCCAGCTATAAGAAACTCTGCGAGGGTTTTGCCAGCGCAGGTAATGTGATCGTCATTTAGTCTGAACCGGTTAATGTGTTATTATTACAGTTGCAAGTTTTCTTTATCTAGTTCGGATTACGATGTGCAGGTTCTTCCGTGCTGGACGAAGCGGAGCGGTTGGGGATAAAGAGGGACGAAGCTTGCCACAACCTTGTGTTCATGTTAGGGTTCAACGCGCAGGGAGGGTTGGTGAACCAGTTTCCGATTCTGATGAAGTGGGTTGGGTTGGGCGGGGAGAGTTTGCACAGACAGCTTGCAGAGGAAATCAGGAGCGTTGTTAAGGAAGAAAACGGGGTGAGTCTCCGTGCGTTGGATAGGATGACTTTGACTAAATCCGTGGTGTACGAGGTGATGAGGATAGAGCCGGCGGTTCCGTTCCAGTACGGAAAGGCCAGGGAAGATCTGGTGGTGGAGAGCCACGATGCGACGTACGTGATCAAGAAGGGTGAGATGATCTTTGGATATCAGCCGTTCGCTACGAAAGACCCTAAGATCTTTGAGAGAGCGGAGGAGTTTGTGGCCCACAGGTTTGTTGGGCCTGATGGAGAAAAGTTGTTGAACCACGTGTTGTGGTCCAACGGTCGCGAGACGGAGGAGCCAACGCCGGATAATAAACAGTGTCCCGCAAAGAATCTGGTGGTGCTCCTGTGCAGGCTATACTTGGTGGAATTCTTCCTACGATACGATACTTTTACGTTCGATTTTAAACCTGTGGTTCTAGGTCCCCAAGTCACCATCAAGTCACTGGTTAAATCATCTTACTGACCCTCCTAATCTCTGTTATTAATTGAATAAATCGGATTAAGTAAAGTAAGTATGTTTCCTGTTCCGCGCTGCAGAGGAGTAAGTACTACCTGTAACATGCAGAGTGATGTGTGTTTCAAATTTAAATTTGTTTTTGTGGTGTCTCGTCATCCAATATATTCCTTTTCTTTCACGTTTTCTCTTTCTTTAATATTTCTCTATCAGTGAGTGTGCTCTAATTTGTCTGCTAAACCAGCAACATCAGCAACACTATACTAATCATTTATCATTAATCACATCATTATCGTTAAATTAACCCGTAAATTTCGATGTTTAACATATTCTAAGGTTATTATGCGTATTTGGACGATAAAATTAAGCGTCGAGAACTTTTGACCCCATCGTTTTCATCTCATGCTTAAATTACAACTCTACACATTATTATTTTATTATAATATTTTATTTATTATTATTATTTTAATGTAATATTCTATAAAATATATGAGAAATGCTAGCCGGTATACTAACAACACATAAATAATCTTTATTTAATTACATTTATGTTGAAATATTTGTTTAAAGTATAATTAGTGATTATGTTAAAATTTGGAATAATTAACTTCATTAATTAAAATAATATAAATTTGTATAACAGATTTTTTTAAAATATATATATTTTTTTAATTTATATAATTCAAGTCTTAAATTCATATTTTAATTTTTTATTTATTTTTTAGATGTTTAACACTTTATTATTTGATATTTGATATATTGGATTTTTTTTTCAAAAAAATTGTTTGTTTTTCCTTTATTAATTTAAGTTTTTTTACATTTAGTTATATTTTAATTTTTACAATGTTAAAATAAAAAATAACCAGTTAAAAAGAAATTAAAATCATTTTATTATTTAATTGTTTTTTAAGTTTGTGATATGTTTATCAAATAGATTATCAATTATAATTGTTTTATATTTTTAAACATTTTAATCTTTTAAATAAAGTAAAGCTGCATTATTATTGAAGTCAAATTCATTTAAGGTTATAGTTAAATATGAACTTTTATAAAATTCAATATTTATTAATTATTCTTAATTACTGATTAACTTGACGCTACTTTATAATATAATATTTTATAATATAATATTTTAAGGTTGTCAATGACATTCATCGTATTTTTATAGCACTTATATAAATCATTTAAATTTTATAAAATATTTATTTTATTATTTTATTTGTTATTAAAATAAGCCGTTTATTGGATGGATATCAAAAGTGAAGAAGTTGAAAATAAAGATGATATAATCAAATTTGGAAGTAAATTGTTAGAACTTAATGAAAGAGTGAAAAAAAAAAGTGATTTTTTTGTAAATATATGTAATTGATTTAGAAAATATAGAAATTATTGGCCACAATTTTGACATAACATCTTATATATTTAGGTGCATTTTTGTTTGTCATGTTTTCTTAAAAGCAGATGAAGAAAAACTAGACTTATTTTTTCTTATATTTTAAGGCCATTGAATCTTAATAATAACGACACACTGTCCAAAAATAATCCATGCGCCTACTCTTTAATATAATAGCAATGTGACCCAGAAAAAACCTTCATCACATTTAAAAAGTTTTAAGTTCAATTGAATTATTAACCAACTACACGACATAAAAGAATAAAGCTAATAGGTAATCAAATATATGAGATTCGTATACTTGATTATAACGAATAAGTTATGTTTTTATTGGATCGGTCAACACTCTTAATTTTTTTATTAATAGCTTTTCAGATTATTTTTATTTTCTATTCACCTCACATGTCTCTTAAATAATGTTTTCGGTACTTGTTGAAAGACTACTGTGTTTAAATTAATAGGTATTTGAGCTCAATGAAATTAAATATAGTAATCAATTAAATTAATTACCTTATCCAAACTTTCTATATATATTATTTGAGATAAATTTTCACTTATCATTGTCTAATTGGCTTAATCATGTCTTAACATTATTGTTTAATTAATTTATGTTAAGTTTTTTTAGACTGATTAATAGAGTAAGATGATATTAAATAAAATAATAATCATCTATGTTTATATCGATTTATAAGTTGTTCAACTATTCCAAAATGTTTGATTAATTGATTTGTATTATATAAATCACGTTATCATAAAAAATTTAATAGGTTATTGGAGGAAATTTTTTTAAAAAACATATTACTGACAGAGATGGCAAAAAGGGTCGAGTCCAATGAATAAGTCCAACCAAAAAAATTGGACCGGACGACTTTTTCAACCCGACAGCTCAACATAACCCATTTCGCTCAGCCTGATATTTAACATCATTATAAAGCCTAAATGTAAGGAACTTGCACTCATTTGTGACCTGTCCAACTTGGCAGGGTAATCAAGCATCATAAAAAAACCTAAATGTAAAAGCTCGTCTTCATCCACGACAATATTCAAGCTATCTCGACAAGCCACTCGACAACCACACTTCATTAAAAATACCTAAAATATATAATGTATGAACATGTTGTGTTATATTAAAAAATTCAAATTAGGAAGTGATGTTATATTCAAATAAGTAATAATTATTCAAATACAGCCTAACATCAATCATGTATCAACCCGACATTAGCATGTTTAACATCAACCTAGCATGAGTCCGTTTCAATTTAACATTTCGGCATGAACCCGTTTCAGCTCAACATAAGTCTGTTTCAACTCACTAGTCTAACCAGACTAACAACTTTCACAGTTTGGTAAATCTTGTTCTAAAACTCAATATGTTTTTACATCCAATTCACTTTTGAAAGTCTAAAATATGACCAAACTTAAATGAACTACATTGACCTATTGAGCTATTTTAGCACCTCTATATATTAATAAACAAATTGTTAGAATTGGACCTCTTTGAACAGAGGCAAAATTTATAATTATAATCAATTATTAGGATTTTACCTTTGATATTTTGTTAAAAGACCAGTAGATTTCTTTGGAGAAATAACTTGGTGCGAAAATGATTTCTTGAAAGTTCATGCAAATTATTTTGAAATCCCTTTTTACGTCGTCAATCATGTGTTTTAGTTTGATAAGTCTGTATTGTTCGTAATCAGAGATAATATTTGATGCATATATTATAAATCCCAATATTCTTTCTTTGTTATGGTAAAACTACCTATATTTAATCTATCAGGATTTTATATCTGTTCACATATATATAGAGAAGTTGTTTAGTCTTTTGGTTCAGGTGAGAATCGAGATAAGATTGAAAAGTTAGAAACAAAAAGTGATTGAATGCGAAGAAAATGACAGACATGTTTGGTTGGAAATGAAGTGACGAGTAAGTGAAAACAGGAGTGACAATGTCATTATTAAAGAATGTCATAATGAAGCATCCACATAACAGATGCTGTCAGATCTCCATTCATCCATCACCTTCTTACACCTGTCATATTTGATTAAACTAATGTTGTTTATGCTAATAATTAACCGTCAATAATAACTTATCCAACTCAAATTATAACACCTTAAACATTTTCATAATAGTGCCTCATGCACCTGTCCCGTCTAATCAGCTAAACCACGTCGTTTCTGAATATTTAATATTCAGCAAAGAATTCATCATTACTAACCCAATCATTTCGCATTATTATATTATTATATTATTATATTTATACACAATACACTGTCGGCACAAAACCAATTCAAACAAAAAAAACGAGTAAGGCCCAAAAAAAAATGCAGGTTGTTGAGTCGGCCCAACGGGACGTGTTGACCCAAATGGCAGGAGGGAGGTTCGTGTTGCCACGTGGCCGACACCACACACGGTCTCTTCAAAAGCTGTTCTGAATAAATAAATAAATTAATAACGCACATGGCACCATGTGTCGATTGCTCTTGTACACAAAACATATTTGGATATACGTGTTCACATTATTAAATTAACTAAATCCCGTCTATAACTGTTTTATTAGGTATAATTTAATCTAATCATATAATTTAATTTAATCTAATCATATACAAGAGTTAGATCATGTGACTACAGTGCGGACAGATACTGGAATTTTCTTTCCTGATAAGGGATTGCTAGAGTAAGCAAAAGCAGCTGTGATACACTCGCACGCCAGCGCGTCCATATCCGCTTACATCATTACCAAATCGTTACGCTCCACGTGTCCTTTGACTAATTGCAACTCCTGCACGTATATTATGCAGATCCTCATCTCTTCCCTTGCCAAACCACGATCTCTGCTCTCTTCTGCATCTTCTCGGCTGCAAAGAAAAAAAAATGTTGAAAAAAATGGGTTTTGAAGAAGAAGCAGTTGTGCAATTGATCAATTCTGATTTCAGAGACCTAAGTGTAGCTGCTAATCAATTAGCCAATCACGTGGTCAAACTTGGTGGCATAGGCTTTGGAGCTTCTTTTTTCGGATTGATTGCTGCCATTGCTGCTATGTACGTACTCTTCTCACTCTGTTTACTACTATCCATATCTGCTATGTCTTTCTCTAATCACGAAATTCCTAAACTCATTAAAGCTGCCTTGAAGTTTTCTGACTAAAACTTTATCGTAAATCAACTTTATTTAATTACTTATAAATTATTCTTGTAAAAAAAGTATGTCTCTGCATCCGGAAAAAAAACTTATATATACACGGATAATTTTTTGAAAGATTCATTTTCATGAATTTTTAATCAAGGATAAGTTAGTTGGATGTTTACTCATTTTGTATATTGTTTTCATCTTCCGTAGTTGTTGTACACTACATATAAATATATATATATATATATATATATATACACACGCACACGCACATATAACACTAGTCACCTTTTTATCTTTATCACTCGGATGATTTATGGATCATGTGGAAACTGGATAGAATGAATTTATAAAGATGCTGCTGAGATTGGATCTGTAAAAGTAGTAATTATAGTATGACTTTGTCTTGTAATATATCATTGTATAGTAATATAAAAGAAGGTAAATCCGTTTGCTTTTACTTTTAAAGAATGGTAAAATAATGCATTCAAACTCTTTAATCGGGTCGTTGAGAATTTGTTTAGGTACAGAAATTATTTGGATGATGTGCTATGAACCAGTTATTGGATTGGTTGAGGTTATGAAAAAAGATTATGTTGATTCGATGTATTTTTCTATAATGACCTTAATTAGATTGATTGAAAAACTGTAAAATTGATATAACTCATTATGAATTTTACAGTACACAATTAACTCCAGGGAAATGATTTCTTTTAAATAACTTTATAATCATGTGTATAATGGGTTGCTATGCTCTGTTTCTTTTTAATATAATAACAATATTGATGCAAATAATTATAATAGAGCAATAGATTGTTTCCAAACAAGACAAGTTGCTTTACTAAAAGTGGGTGGAATGAGTTATGAGTGTGGATAAGATTCATTCAATAGTCAAGATATTATTAAAGCTATAGGAGGTCCACCATCTTATCTCCCTCCCCATGTTGATTACCTCAATATCTTATAGTATAGTTTGTCTTTAAGGTTATTCAGAACAGGTAAATTTTGTTTTATCCCAAGAGGAAGTGCAACCAAAACTTTTGAAAGCTGTATTCATTTAACTTTCAATGGGACAATTGATGTTGTAGTAGTTGGTGCCAAACCCTCATTAGTCAATGCTGTGAGAGACACTGACTCTATAAGCAAAAACAGTAATTGAAGTTACTTGATATTAGTTTTTTTTTTTAAACATAAACAGTTAAGCACATTCTTTCTGACAGGTACTACTAGGTGTTCACTTTCTAGTTTTTGAGTGACTTCACCGATTATTTTATCATGTTGTTTGCAGTTATCTGTTAATTTTGGATCGTACAAACTGGAGGACTAATATTCTCACAGGACTACTCATTCCATATATTTTCTTCAGCTTGCCTTCGATAATTTTTGCCGTCTTCAGGTGATTAGACTATTACGCTTATTTCAGATCAATTTTGTACCTTCGTTTTCTCTAGTATTGAATTTCCTTTCTGTTACCATTCTACTTGTGCAGGGGAGAGATTGGAAAATGGATTGCTGTTATTGCTGTTGTATTGCGCCTTTTCATTCCAAGACACTTCCCTGGTATGCTATAACTGCTCACAATGTAGTAATACCCTGAGTGCTGAAGCACTGTGACGGTACCCATTTATTGAACTTCAGAAAACGCAACTATTTTGCTGCTATCCCCTATTGATGATCACTGTCATTCCAAAACAAAGTAACCAAGTCAATGCTTTTCTTTTACAAACCTTGTATAGAAATCCTTAACTGTTTTTAGTGTCATTTTTTTTCAATAAAAAATAATGTTAATCCGCATAATAAAAAGTTTGCTTAAATTATCAAAATGAAATTTCAATCTCGATTGGAGAACCATACTTAAAAAAATAATAATTAAGAAACCAAATCTTATGTTTTATCGATCTGGTTACTCAGTGCTTAGAATTAAGTGTAATGTTAGTAACCAGGTATGATTGTTACTGCAGATTGGCTGGAATTGCCGGGTGCTTTGATTCTTCTTATCGTTGTAGCTCCTTCTCTATTTGCAAACACCTTTAGAAGCGACATTGTTGGGGTGGTAGTGTGTCTCATCATTGCATGCTATCTGCTGCAAGAACATATTCGGGCTTCTGGTGGTTTCAGAAACTCCTTCACTAAAGCCCATGGCATATCAAATTCCGTTGGCATAATACTTCTGTTGGTCTATCCCATCTGGGCGTTGGTGGTCATACTTTTTTAGGAACCATCACTTGGACTTGGTTGATATGTGTGAATTAAAACAATTGTTTTCTCTACCATTCATTCGTTGGATCTTGATATCTGTAAACACCTTGCATTGTTTTATGATTGACCTGTCGTGAACTTAGCATGTTTAAAATAGTGGAATCAAATCTCACTGAGATTTTTGGGTTTCATGGAATGTAAAAAAACAAAAGAAGATGAAGATGATTCTTGTGGTATCGTTTTAGCTGTCGAGTATTCACAAATCATGTATGATTTAGGGAAACCGTTGTACTCTTACCTGTGGGTTGTAATATAAATTTACATTTATTTCTGCTCTGCATTAGTACACCATTTTGTTTCCAGAAAATGCAGTCCTAGAAACTACAACAGAATTCCCTACGAGCATGTAAACAAAAAATGCCTAATGAAATAACAATGTCAAGACACTCGAGATATGAACCCTATGCACTTAGTAAGACACGAATACGATAAACAAAGCAACACGACATTTTTTTTTAAATTTAAGATAGGACATGACCATGCATACATTAACAAAAAGTTATAAAATATTTCATAAAGATGTAGAATTACTGATATATAAACAGATATTAATGCTTTTTTCATTAGTTCATATCTACAATGATCACAATTATAAAAAAATATCTATGATCGTTGCCCTCCATAATCTTGTCACTACTTACTATTTGGGAATATCCAATTCATTTCCTTAAAAAAAATAAAAAAAGAAGATGAATTTAATACTGATGAATTCTCAAACATTTGAGAAACTCATCCTAAAAAATTAGCTACTAAAGAGAGAGAATCAAACACTTAAATACGACACCCAATGTTCCATATTAGTTAATGTCAGATTTAGGTACCCTATAAATAATATACTTTCAGAATGCATTTACGTGCCTAAAATTATTTCAAGATACCCTATAAGTTTCTGGGGGGAAATTAAAAATTTAAAGAAAAAAAGATATTAAATTGTTCGGATGTATATGGAAGTATTCAAGGAGTATCCAACATGGGTATGACAAATATTTTTTCATTGTTTAAGAATCTGGAGTTCATAGTACTAAAGGATTTTCTGAATTTGTAGTAGTGTCATGCCAAGTATGGAAACTCTAAAAGTAGCTGCAACTTTTTTATGTTGGATTGTTTTTTATCTTTATCACACTTCAAAAAGTATAATTTCTGCCAAGAATATTCAAAGCATTGGTAACAAGAGGTCAAGAGAGACATGAAAATAGTGCAGATCCAGCATTACCCTGAAATAGGCTACACGAGAGTAGGATTAGGAAAAATTAACTTTGGACTGAACTATAGATTGTCTATACTATTAGAAAAATTAAAAACAAAATCTGAATTGTAGTAGTTCAATTTAAAAATCCTAAACCTTTTATATTTGCAGTTTAGTTAACTACCTGAAACTGCTTATCTGCTAGTTACCTCTGCTTGATGAGTTTTTTTCTCTCGCACACTCTGACTTGGATTGTACCATCATCATGCCTTTTCTATCTCTTTTCTCTAATTATTTAATTTCTTTTGTTCTTTACTTTGGAAAAATGCGCACCTTAAAATATTAATCCAATAATTTGCATGACAAAACTTATCACTGTAAAAAATAAATATATCTTATTAAATTTTAAGGGAACGTTTTGTTTATAAAATTTTAGGTAATTAAGTGATAATGTAAGATTGTATAATCTAGGTTTTTCATTCTTATATATGTACATCCCAAAAATCTAAGTATACAAGTTTTCTTTCTCGGAGTTAAATTTTTATATTTATTCTTTTTGAAATGTACCTAAGTTAATTGATGAAAACCAGGGACAACGGGTAAATAGTCATTACTTTAATTGCTTAATTTATTTATTTCCAGAAAGATAGTTTAAGTAAGGGTCCTAGTTAATGAGATTTTTATTGTAAAACTGCATAGGGTAAAGTTCTATTTGTCTCATCGTATAACATATTTAAATCTAATGATGAGAATGATGATGAACGATAAATATGAAAAATATTAAAGAAATCTTAATAAAATTAATATCTTATTATTATTGATTATTGTCTGAATTAAGTTTTAGTTTAGTTCAGGCGAACAGTTTTTTTTTCATTGTAAAAGAAGACACTACTAGACCCAAAATGAAATAATGAAACAAAAATGAAATAATGAAACAAAGAAGAAGCAGAAGTTCCAAAGCCACGAAATATCAAATCTATCGGAATTTCAAATGATCATTTGTAATCTTCTTAAGAATGAATGGATAGTGGATATGCTTAGTTGTTACTAATATAAGGTTTTGTTTGCAGCTATTCACTTCACTAATGAATGAACCAAAGTGTACAAAAAATAGCAAAATGGTTTATGTGGAAACTGTCCAAATCATCATAATTGCATATAATATCGATCGGGTCATCTATGCCTTTGCTTCCTTGTATAGTTGATCAATACAATCCTGTAATTGATGTTGCCCAAGAGTGAGATTTTATTTAGCCAAATGTGGTGCACATTTTGGCAAACCATAAACCGTACTTACTGATTGGAGAAGTTAAGGAAACAAGTAATATTGATCACAGAACATGAAACAAACCTTGTAGTGCTTGAGCAACTGCGGTCTCTTCAACTTGAATGTTGGAGTTATCAGATCTCTCTCCATGTCAAAGGGAATTGGTTCAAGGTGAACTGCTTTTAGCATTTCAAAACCTCTAAGCTGAGAGAATATCAACAACGTCAAATTAAACCAGCAAGATCAAAATACAGTATAACACCACGACTAAACGAGTAAGCTTATTCCTTGAGATTATTTGGGTTCAGTAAGTTAATCCCCATGATTTCAAAAGCCTTGTATTATTAGGCATTCTATTTTTAGTCCTTTTTTAGTGCAAACCAACACTGAAATCAAAGGGAAAAAAATTAAAGTGAATGACACTTTGAAAAGCTAGAAATGAACAAAGTATTTCATGACCCTCTAATCTCAAGGACTAGTTCGAGTTTACTCGAAACTAAATTCATGGAATTCGGTTTTCAAGGCACATACTTGGTGTTTCTGACCAGTGCTGTTGAGCTCATCCAAAATGTATTTTCTTGCCTTCGGATTTTCATATAAAGATTTAAAATCATCTGTATAATTATTCTTCACTGCCCAATCCTCAAGGGCCTTTCTTTCAGGGACCACCACTGCCACCAAAAAAGATTCAAAACTGTTTCCATAGACCCAAATCTGCATGTAGAATAAAAAGAATTACACATATATTTGAGAATTGAGGAATTTGTAAGTCCACTTTCCCATCAAAACTAGGCATCCTACATAATTCATGTAGCTATAAATTTACTGAATGTTCTATCATTGAAGCAGAAGCATACCGATGTTATAAGGGGGCACTGTAAATACTTGTTTTCAATATTCTCCACAGCAACATATTCTCCTTGAGACAATTTAAAGATATTCTTTTTTCTGTCAATAATTTTCATGGCTCCATTTGGCTGCCATTCTCCAATGTCACCTGTAATGATTTTCCAAATATTCCAAAACAATTGGCATTTAGGGGGAAATTAACAACTACAATCAGTATGCAAGGAAATAAAATCAAAGAGGGAGAATGTCAGAAGTTCGTGACAAAACTCCTCAACTTTATCTCCTGTGTTCCTTCTTCACTGGGATTTCAAATTTAATAACAATTGTTGAACTAATTATTTTATGAAGATCCTTTTATATTGCTCAATTTTCAATGTAAACCCCCTTGACCATTTCAACACAAGATTTCACACAGCATATTGGGAAATTGTTAATTTCATAACATAAAACTCTTTTGATTGTATGTGTGTCATTCTATCTAGTAGCAGTTTACATGACTCTGAGTGGTGTCTAATCTAAACAACTAAACACTAAATCCTTAAATGGAGAATCCTACAGAAGTTTGGAGAAAGGGAACTCTTCATTGACATTTTAAACCAATGTTTAATCCACCAAAACATGAGCAATTACCTGTATGAAACCAACCATCAACCAGAACTTCTTCAGTAAGATCTTGACGCTTGTGGTAACCAGAGAACAAGGTATTCCCTCTCAGGCAAATTTCTCCACGGGCTTCAGTGGAGAGTGCATCATAGCCCATCTCTGGCACAGATTCAAGCCTGGCCTCAATGGTCGTTGTAGGGACTCCAATTGTTCCCATCATAGAAAACACATTGCTTATTGCAGTGAGACACCCACCACAACTTTCAGTAAGACCTGTCACATCAAAATGATAATAAGCATGGCATAATTGAATGACATACACACAAATAAACAAATTGATTAGGATTAACATGTGAAAACTGCTATAGAATGCATTTAAGAACCAAAAAAGTGAAAACATGCCAAAATTGTGCAACAGATTAACATAACTGAACCATTTCTTAAAATATTGTATTGAACAGTTGTCACTAAAATGGCGTAAAACAATCCACCAGTACGTTTTAGCAAAAGATTCAACTACCATATCCTTGCAGCATAGTAGCTCCAAAAGTGACCCTGAAAAACTCCTCCACGTGCCTGGCCAAAGGAGCAGCTCCCGATAACAGAAGACGAACGCGTCCACCTAATGCTTGTTTTATCTACCATAAAACCAATATTTCAATTTTCAAATGAATTTATGAATAAGAGACACAGAATAAAATGACATACCTTATCAAACACAAGCTTATCAAACAAAGGTGCTGCTTTGTCTTGGGGAAGACCCTTCTCCATATATCCCAACTTGCTGTCAGTAGAATATGCATTAGGTTGAATTATGATAGAAGAGTAGAAGTTTAAAGGGGTAGGTATGATTGTAGTACATACTAGCTATATGCATATTGAAACAATGTACTTCGCAGTGCTCCTGTAGATGAAATTTTGCTTTTGATGCCTTCAAGTGCAAAACTTATAGTCAGTAGTACTTAATGAACATTTTAGATGGTAATTACAAGAGCACACAGAGCTTAAATTCAGTACTTAGAACATTATATCCCACACCAAGATAAGAGCAATAGTACGAGAATATTATAGTCTTACTAGCATAAACACGGTCATAAATTCTAGGGACACCACAAAATATTGTTGGTTTCAGCACCTGAACATCTTCCATTAAGAACCTGACATCCTGCAAGATTTGACATGAAAAAAGAAATCCAGTGAGACAACATTAGAGATTCAATGAGCCACAACTTAATAAAAGGAACTTACTCCTTGCCAAAATCCAATTGAAGAACCCCTATAAACCCAATAGGTCTCCATTATCTGGTCATATACATGAGCAAGAGGAAGGAAAGAGAAGTACACATCGTCTTCTGTCCCCTATCAATAATACATAATTCATCTGTTTTGTGAGCACATATCAATATATAAAGAGGATAAACAAGTGTTTTTCTTCATCATTCATCAGCTTATACTAGAATATAACTAACACATTACATGAGCTTTACTTTCTCTAGCATAATTCAAGAACAGGCATTACTTTTCTCACTCAATTGTAAACAAATAAACAGAAAACAAAAATGACAACTAACAAAAGTTTTTCTGACAGGGTGGGGTGGCAGATTTTTTACTGACTTGAAAAAATATAAAATGAAATCAGTGAGAAAAGTTATTATCATACCGCTTTGTCAGTTAATTCAAGCATTTGGTCAATAGACAACACTTGAGCCATGAAAGCCTCATTCTTAATAATGACGCCTTTGGGTTCACCCGTTGTTCCACTTGTATACATGATTGTGCATATGTCAGTCTTCTTTTTCAGTGGTATGTCTGAATCCAGATCTCCCTGGAAAGATGACATACACAATTAAATATTAAAATATATTTCTCCAGTTACTCAATTGAAATGGTTATTGCTCTCAATTATAAACATCAACATGAAATTAAGAATCAGGTTCCTCAGGTTCTTACCAACTTAAGAAACTCTTCCCACGAGAAGCAAGATACGCCAAGCTCCTCAGCTTCCTTCTTTTGTCCAGTTAGAACATTACCGAAACACACAATAGCTACACCAGTAAATTAAAGAGGCTTGTTACCATTAAAAGATGAAAAACCCTCCAACTACCAGTAACAGGAACAAAATAGACACAATTGACTTACTTTTAAGATTTGAACAGCGACCAAGGCATGACAAAACCTGTGGAAACGGTTTTGCTTTAATAGGAATAGGGTAAAAGGACAAGGACATAATAAGCTAATTATCTTCAAGACACTTATGGATAACTTAAAATATAACAAGAACTACACTAAATAGAAATGTTAAAAGCGCTAGCAGTATGTGCAACATTCTGTCAGCTTAGAATAGAATATATGATTACTACTGCTTTAAGCAAGTAACAGAAATATTAGAAAGTAAATTTATATAACTCATTTTAAAAACTGCAAACTACTTTCTCATCCTACGATTTATTAGAAAACTAGTTGATCCTTAACTGAAACAATTATATGTTGAAGGTGTGTGCATCTGACTAAAATAAAATTTCATCCAAGGAAACAATAGAAGATGTGTGCACCAAGAATATGATGGAACTTACAGAAGGAATCTTGCTATCCTGTACAAATGCCATCGAAACTTCAGCATGGTTTATGATAAACTCCACAGCATTGGGACCTGTTAGACGTAAACTTAAAGATACATTCTAGCTGGACGACAACATGAGCACAAAAGGCACATGATAAACTCTTGAGTTTTTCTTTGGTTTGAACAAATAAAAGCAAACACATTGAGAATGATTTGAAAAAGGAACAAAACACAAACCCAGGGTGTCATATAATGGAACATATGTTACTGCGTAGCTATTGCAAGCCTGCAAACAGCAAATTTGAATCAAGCCACTCGAGTCCCATTGGAATAATCAACTCTTGTGATGTTAAGTGAAGAACAATAATACAAACAAGGTCAGTGAACTTTTTAGTTGCCAAATTATAGCTAGGAAAAAGAGACAAATGCTAGCAGAACATGCTTTACAAACTCAAATCTTTAATAGTTGAATGAATTTCCAGTGTACATCCCTAAATATAATAAGTGCACTTCTCTAACTGGAAAGAATGTGCTTTTAGCATTTCTCATGAATAAAATAACTACTCATTTTAGTTTTGTCCGTGGTTGTGATTAAGGTAATATGATAACTGCTTAAGTGCAATTTCTCCTCCAAATTCAGTGTCATACCTCCATTGCAAGGATCCATTCAGGGCAGTTAGACCCATATATGCCACATCGGTCTCCCTTGTGGAATAAAAGCACAGAGTTAGATGAATTGCAAATATATTTTTCTCCATAAATAGTATCTTAAAAAAAGCAAGATTGATTACAGGATTGACACCACGGCTCTTCATGGCTGAACCAATTCGAATGGAAGCATCATAAGCCTCCTGATATGTCATCCATTCATAGGGACCAGCCTGCAAAATCAAACCAATAATTGCACAATTGACCCAATGCAACAATTTCTTTTTTTAATTTTATTAAGCTATGCCTCAAAAAATTTAGCAGTGTCATTTACTTGTATGTTCATTATCAATTTAGCTCCCAGGACAAAAAAAAAAACTTCTAGTTAGCACTAGTTCGAGTTTTATCTCACTAATATGCATTAATATTGAATAGAATTTTTAATTATGCAAATTAAAATTCTATTTATACTCAGAAGAACATTGATGCTGTGTTACCTATAAGCATTTAAGTTTTTTCAATATAAATAACACAGAAGGAGCTATGCTACAAAAAGTTGGCATGTGCCAACTTAAGACTAAACTGAAATTGACAGAAAATGATAGAAGAAACAAAACCACATTAAAGTTGGTACCTTCAAATCCGTTTTTTGACGCCGACCCAGCATAGGGTTGCTGGGACACCTCTTGGTCGTGTCCCTGCACATGAATCCATCGAAACTAAGAATGAATCCTCAAACCCCACCACAAATACAACTCACTACCACTTGTGAAAATCCTCAGCAGAGTGTACGCTGTTTTGTAATGGATTCAATATACTAAAGTATAAACAATATATCAACTGGCCTATTAGCTCAGTTGGTTAGAGCGTCGTGCTAATAACGCGAAGGTCGCAGGTTCGAGACCTGCATGGGCCATTTTGAAGTTTAAAGCTTTTTAATTTGTCATTTTTTTTACATGAAGAAAGAACATAGCTTCAGCTGAATCTTAGAAACAATAATTTTCATCAAAACACAGACTTTATGCATAAATTTTGTAACTTTGACAACCCTTTTGTTTATAGAAAGGAAAAGTTGAAAAAGAAAGTGAAAGTGACCTGAAGAAGTCCGATGGAGATTCAAAATGAGAAGGCAGCTCCATCAAACCATCTCTGGCATAGATGCACCTGTAGACAGGACCTGCTGAAGGTTTTTCATCAGTTTCCAACCTTGCCTCCTCCACCTTCACAGTGTACAACTCAGCCATTATTATGCACAGAAGATATACTTGCTAAAAAATGGTGCTGTTTTCTTCTCCAAAAGCCTCTGAAAGAATGGTATGAGAAAATGGTAGATGAATTTAACAACAGATCATGGCCTTAAAAGAGTTGGTTGAGCTGAAGGCTGAAGCAATAAATTTCAACATTACATTTTAAAGAAACGGGGTTTAGTGTTTTCTTCTGCATTTATTTTGGCCGTCAAAGTTTGGTGCAAAGCTCATGCCTTTCCTTTATCTCTCATTTACACAACTTTACAGTTTTCTTCTGCTATCAGCTTTTGTCAAGAAAACCAAAAGTAGAAGAATACTTAATTAGTGGGTTTTGATGCAGCGTTTTTAACATAATTACGTAACACTGGTTAGTGCTTGGTGAGTTACTGATTAAGAGAAGTTGCTAAAAAAACACAGTATTGATACTTTGTGTATACCATGTATGAGTAAATTACATCAAAATTTTACAACTTTCCCTAAATTTAGGGTTTCGATCACTTTGTAAACTTTTCAATAATTGAAATGGTACTTAGAAACAAAAGAATTGAAATTTGTTCCAGAATCATGCTCTTCTAATTGCTGGATATAACTATATTTTAATCTGCTGCATTTAATTATACTTTTCTTAGAATATTATAACTTAATTAGTAAAAGTTAATCTATATATCTAAAAAATTTCTTTATATAATAATGAATGAATAATATATACTAACTGTGTTCTGATTTTTTTAATAATATGCCCACTGAAACTTTAATAATTATTAAAAGTTATTTTCAAATAAAATTTTCCTTATACTTATAGTTAAAGAATATTAATTATAATTTTTATTTTTACTTATGTATTTTTTCACTTTTTTTTTTCAAAAGTATATTTAAATTTAATTTTAATACTTTTCTTAAATTGCAAAAGTGTATAACTATTGAATAATTAAGATTTTAGTTATTTTTTTCTCACCATAAATTAAACTCAACGCTAAATTTGCATTAAACAGTATAATAGAGTTAAATTCACAGAATATGAAATGGGACTGGATATTCCCAAATCAACTCTATCTAAAAACATGAAATGTTGTCAAATAAAATAAATATAATCATATTTAATACTCTAAGTAAAAATATAATGTTATAAAATTCATTCATAATGTATTATTGATTTCATTCTGTCCTATTTCAAAATTAGAATCATTTTAATTACAAATTATATAAAATTACAATTTTGAAAATATAATTTATTTTATAGAAACGTGATGACCAAAATAATCAACCCAAATTTAATTAAATAGTTTAGACTGATAAAACAAGTTCATTACACATTATTTTGTAATCCTACATATTTTTTAACCAATTATAAATTATATTTGCATCTGAAATACATCGAAGAGAAAGAATATAGTATAAAGAAGGAATATAGCTACGGTTGTTTTTAACGTCACATCACACTATGCATTCTGATATGCTATTCTTATTTGAAAAATTAAATCATTTATTAGAAATAAAAGTTTAATTATTTATTATAGATAATATACGATGACTCTTTTTATACAAAATTATTTATTTATCTATTTCAAACTTAACACATTAATTACATGTAATCATTATAAAAAATATTTAATAATAATTTAAATTAATATATATACACAATTTTGATAATTTATTATTAGTTATTACTTTAATTATTATTATTATTCTAATTTAAAACATAACATATAAAATTAATGTAACCTAAATTTTCAATAATCAGAAGATATATTTGTCTCTGAATTTGAGCTTGTGAGAAAGTGGACACTGGCCTACCTTCACGTACATTAGATAGGAATGCATGCATTTTCTTGAAATCTAAACCTATGCTTTTAACTTCATAGTATATTCATTATTGCCAAGCACATGATGTTGTGGACCCTTTATCAAACATCTATGTCAATTGTCAAACTTTCCAATACTACATAGCAGAACAAACATTTTTGCTCATACTAAAAACAGATTAATGCAGATTAGGCCGAGTCGGTATAAAATAATTGAATATTTGAGCGTTCAAGTGAGATGATCTAAATTATACAGAATAAAATCCACACCTAACTTCTTGCGCTAGCTTTAATGTTTTCTGCAACATTAATACTGCATGTGACCACTACAGACATATATTACAGAATTATGATAATACAACCTCTTAACTTGGTGTCAACGCATGTCTCAGATGAATTACATATCCTTTTCGGGGCCACGTATGCTGTGAGTGATTGGACCAAGTTGAAATCTACTGGGCCGGATTGTACAGTTTCAGCTCACGGAAGAGTTGGTTTGGGCTTGAAGACAGATTGTGAAGTTAACAGTAACTGTGTTGTCTGTTCATGATAGCTACAGAGGTTAACAAGTATTGCTAATTATGGGTCAAAGGAAAAGACATAAAAAAGAATGCTACTACCAGTGTTGGTTCCCAAAATGCCAAAGGTGGACTATAGTGTATGTCTTTAGATCTACTTTGTCAAAAGAAGAAAATAATGGATTCATGGAGATCACACACTCTGAGATACTGGATGAAAAATCTGGTAAACAGAGAAATTTACAGCAAATATCAAATTTACATATATAGATTAGGAGGGTGTTTAAGGCAGTAAGAGGGAAGTAAAAAGTGTTTGTTGTTTTGGTAGAAAGACAATATTTACAGGAAGAAAGCAGCAGGGTATTTGGTTTTGGAGAAAAAGGTGAGTATGTAGTATATGTTGGCGAATTCCCCCATGAGTTGAAAAATAAAAAAGTTGAAAGAGCATTGATCACAAAAGATTCCAAATTCAAAATCTTATAAATGGCATTAATTATCTGACGATGAAAGAATTCACAGCAGAGTCACGCACTAAAACTAAAACGAATGGAGCAATGTTGCTTGTCAGCATACCCAATGCGACAATAAATGCCTTGCTTCTGTGGGCATAAACCTATACAGAGTGAGCTAGGTCAGACCATAACTCATATTAATGTGTGTTTTGCATCATCTTCAATGGATTCACATGGGGGATTCAGTCGGTGCCATAAAGAAAGTGCAAGAGAAGGCATTTGCCAAAACCCTATTCAGCTGGTAAATGAGTAGAAGAAGTAGTAGTAATAATAGTAGTACTGCATGCCATTCCCCAACCTCTATCCAATCCTCTGCTCATTTATGACCTTCCTCTTTTAAAACCCTCTCTCCCCACCACACTGTCTGAGCATAGGCACAGAGAATAATAGATTTATAAATATAGGGAGAGAGAAAACCACTCTTTCTTCTTCTCCCTTATCACCATCAAATGTCTTACTTCTCTCTCTCCCATTAATGCTCTTCCTACCATCCATTAATGACTCTCTACAAATTGCCAGACCGTCTCATTAAATTAAACCTCATGCGACCACCTCCATTTAATTCCTCCTTGACCTGACCCACACCGCCACTCTCCACCCATCTCCGATTGAACTTCCACCCCCATCCACCAATCAACTTCCGCCACGTGTCCTCTTGCCGCCCATTTTCACTTCTCGACAAAATCTCCAACCTTTGTTTTTACCTTCCTTGCATCACCTCCGGTTAAATCTCTCGGGCGACAGCAGCGCCTCGGGATCCCCGCACCTCAGCCGGCTCGACGAGAAAGCCGCCGCTGCCAGACCCGACGACCGAAGAAACATTGGGCTTGCAATCGACTTGCTCCGCCGCGACGAGCTCCCGCCGCCGCCGTACCTCACGCTGGACTCCGACAGCGGGAAGAATCCCCTCCGCCTGAAGAACGGTGATTTCATCCCTCTGTAATACCGAAACGAAAACACCCTTGGTTTCCCCAAAGAACCAAACGGCGAAGGCCTCTTGCTCCAGAAACTATTACTCCCTCTTCGGTATCGCCATGGCGACGCAGTGGTGGCTTCCATCACCATCCTCTCCGACGCGACACTCCGTTCAAATCCAAACGAATAAGATCTCTTCAGCAGAAAATCCCTAAAACAATCTTCTGAGTTGACGTTCGCGTGGTTCTGGTTCCTCCTCGGAGATTGCTCGTCGATGCAGGGTGTTATCTCCGGCACGGACGATATTGCCACAGGCGGTGGGGGGTCGATGAGAGGGTCTAAGCTGATGCGGTGAAGAATTGTGTCGTCGTCGAGGCTCGGTCGGATTCTTGCGGCCATCATAGGAGTGAAAGGCGAATCGGCGCAGAGGACACCTGCGCGGCAGAGAGGGCAGTTAGCGTGCGAGCGAAGCCACGCGTCGATGCAGTCCACGTGGAACGTGTGTGAACAAACGGGAAGCGTTCTCACGTAGTCTTCGTCTTCGAATTCCAGCAAGCAAACGGCGCAGTCGTTGCGAGACTCTTCGAAACGAGCGTCGTATTTCGCGGTGTACAGCGAAAACGGTATCGTTTTAATCACCGTTTCGTCTAAACCGTATGGAGAGAATACGCGGGGACCGTCAAAGGGAGACTCGTAGGGTAAGGACTCGAGGTCGCCAACGGAAGACGGGGGGAATCGCCGGCGGCGGAAGCGGTGTAGGAGGCGGTGGATAGGAGGCCTGAGGTGGCGCGCGATGAGACGAGAGTAGGTTACGACGAGAAAGGCGGCGGCGACTACAACGACCATTGCTATGAGTGGGGGGCTGAAGTCAACTGCCGGCGTATTGGACGGCGGTGGTAGGAATGATTTGTTGAGTATTGGTGTGGGCGTTGGGGTCGGAGATGCAGACGGAGATGGTGATGGGGCCCAATGGGGTGGCTGAGAAGGAGGCATCATAGCGATGGTGATGAAAATGGAAGAAGAAGAAGAGAAGAATAGGGTTTTAGTTGTTGAAAATAGAGTGAAAGAGAAAACTGTGCAATTGGGTTTAATGCAAACACCACATACAAACGTTGACCGTGCTTCTGTGCTGCTGTTTTTTTTTCTTTTTCTTTTTTAATATTTTTATCTTCGTTTTGCCTTTTTCGCGCACTCACTAACTCACTTGCGACTATGGTCGTGGCTGCTCTGCTCCATGGAGACACGTGTAATTTGGTGAAGTTGAGGCCAACGGTTTTCTTCTCCTGTGCTTCTCCCCACTCTTCTACGCTATCCTCTCACTTTCCTTTCTTTACACGTCATCAATTTGCCCTGTCATGAGTGCTTAATGGATTCCCCCACTTCTACGTTCTGTATGTGCGAAGCAGGATACAATACACTCTCCTCTCGGACACCATATGGTTATCAAGCAGTGCTATCAACCACCAACACTTCCATCTTTTCTCATCCCACTGCAATCGATTACTAAATTTCGTTAATGTTATGTGGATCCCACCAAATTAGAAAAATAAGTAAAATTATAGTAAATTTTATAAAACAAAATAAACTAATGGGATAATATAGTAAATTAGAGAAGTATTCTTGGACTAATTTTAATAATATCGAAACATTATTAATTTATAAAACTGGAATAATATAATGTATATTTGTTGAAGGAGGACACAATAAATTTTGTCAGACATATTGTATGATAAATTAAGCCTTGCTGAAACATTTCTTATTTAAAGATATGCATTGCTTCTAATATAAGTTACAAATCAAATAAAGGATAAAATTTTACGAATTTATCATTTTCTCACTGTATCAGCTGACCATGAGAGTTAGAATATCAATTTTTCACTCTTTTATTCGCCCAAATTTATGCAGAAAAACCAAAGGCTTCCCCATTTTAAGTATAAACATTAAATCAAATTTATAATTTAACAAATTACTTATACTCTGTAATTTAACTTTTTTAAAAAATTCAAATTTCAATATCGAGTTAAAATATAAAGTCATATTGCATAACTAGAGGCAAAATTTTATCTCCTATGATAAATTTATTTAGTTCAAGAAAAATAAAATATACATGTAGATTTTACCAACAAAGATATAGTCTTATTTATTACTTATCATACTAGTAAACAATTACATACTAAATAATATTTGATAATATAATTTCGTTGAGAAAATTATATTTTCAAATAGTATTTTATTATATACACATTGTTAAAATTAATAAAATTATGGATTGTAAATTTTCAATACTTTAAAAGAAAACAATAATGAATACTGTAATGGAATATAAGAGTTGAATAAGAGTGAAACAAACTAACCATATCTTCTGTTTATGAAAAATATTTTAATAAATTTAATCTTTTATTTTAGTTTCTAATAATTTATAATAATAATAATCATTAATAATGTTATGAACATTTTAAACCTGATTAATAGAGTATGTTGGTTTCTATTACACAGATTTCAGTAGATGTTTTAGGCTCAAATTGAACTCAAATCTTGTTTGGTCCTGAATTTAAAATGTATTTCTTAGTCCCTCGTGATTTGAAAATGATTTTCCTAATCTTCCAATTAAAAAAAATAGTTGCACAGAATTTAAAATTTATCTTGTACAAACTAAAATACCAATTACAATTAAAAAGAAAAGGGTTGAATGGCCCAATGGGCCCATTGAATGGGCTGTATATACCCATTGAACCAATAGAGCTATTGGTTAGTAAAAGCGGAAAAACCTTGAACAGAGAATTCGCAATAGAGAAACCCTAATCAGAAGAGAAGAGAATAGAAGATTGAGAATTAGGGTTTAAGTTTGATCAGATTGGAAAAGGCATCATGTTTCCAGGGATGTTCATGCGGAAGCCAGACAAAGCTGCAGCACTGAAGCAGCTGAAATCTCACGTTGCCATGTTCGGCGCATGGGTTGTTGTTATTCGAGTCACCCCTTATGTTCTTCATTTTCTCAGTGGCGAGAAAGAAGAACTCAAGCTCGAGCTTTGACTTCTCGATCTTCCTCGCCTGGTACATTCATAGTCTACTTTCAATTTACATTAACAGTTTCTGCAACTCACTGGTGTATTTTGTGAACTGGGTCTCCTGTTTTAGTGAAAAAATTTGGGAACTTCATTAAAAATGTTAAATTAACATATTATTGGGGGAAGATGTTAATCTATCGAATTTATTGTGTTTTCCCTTGACATTGAAAACCCAAGCACACTGGACTATTTCATACAAATTTTCTACCGATATTTGCATCTTGAACCATTGTGCTGTTTTTTCTACTAATTGTTGCATTCTGTTATAGAGTACAAAACTTATTACTCATATCATACCTGCCTGTGTAATATCTGCATTGTTAATTTATTGGTTTGCATTGTTGAGATCAATCTGAAATAAAAGTGGAGGTTCTAATGATAAAGTTAGTATTGGTGTAGTGAAAGATGGTTTGGTAATATGATGAATAGAATTTTGGATGAGGACTAAATTTTAGCCTCTCTTAACTGTGTCTCGCTCTGTTTCATTTCTAAAGAAAATTAATATTGTTGAAAACCACATATTGGATTTCACCTTTACAATAAGGACATAATTTTTATGGGGTTTATATTTTTGTTAAGCATTGTTCATTAAATTGATAATTGGTATGACTTCTAAAATTAACTGTTGCAGACTTAAGTGGCAAGTGATTGGGTTTTTCTTGGTATATAAGATAAGGAAAGATATGCCACACATAGACTGGTAGTTTCAAAGGTGGTAAAATTCCTGTATTGTGTTTTTGTGCTGCTTTTTAAGATCAACTTCTACTGAAACAATGCAGAAGTACTCTTGCAATACCTATTTTTTGTGTATCGTTAAACTCACTAATCTATAATTTCTTTGAATTGTGACGATTTAGCAGAAACGTTATTCTTTTATGGCGTTGACCTGAACATTTCTATTTAATATGGCTTACATTTCTATTTAATATGGCTTTTTCGGCTGTCCTTTAACACAAAGAAATCCAGTTCTGTCTGTCTTCCATTTCTACCTCTGTAATGCTGTATAAGTTCATGGCATTGATTTACTTTATTTGCTTATTTTAATTTTAGGTGAACAGATAAATGATAAGCTCACGGGTGCCATTTCGCCCCGTTTGAATGCTTTATATGCTGACATATTGACAATTTTTTTATTGCAGCTCATCTTGAGGAGTAGGACGGGTCCTGGGACTCGAGACAATCACGGAGTAATGTTGTTATATAACTCTTGAAATTGAGGCCAGGATGGTATTTTTAGTTTAATTACATTTCCTTTTTGCATTTGGAATGTACGTTTGTTTGGATTACTGGTGAGAAAATATACAAATTCAATAATCAATTATATTGTTATAATTGATTCTAAGAAAAATGTGACAGGTGAAGGATGGTTTTAAGCTAAATATATGCTTTTACTGGTCTACAAGAATAATGTTTCAAGAAATATATTTTGTAATAAATTATAATAAAAGTATGGAATTATTCTTTCCAATTAACTTTTCGTTTTAAAAGTGAATGATGCTTAAATTGAGAAAACGAAAGCTACAAGATCAAATGTTATAGAAATAGTTATAAAATTACATTTAATGATTATTGTCGTTCTTGCCAGACGAGACGAAATCAATTTAGTCATTCTATATTAAAATACAAAAGGTGATGAACATTTGTTTATATTTTTTTAATCACAAAATAAACAAAATAGATAATATTCCTTGAAGATAAAAATTTGACATTCCTTCTGCATATAATTTGTTCGGTCAAAAATAATTATTAACCGGATTTTAATATACTTTTTCTTATCATATAATTATTGCTATTATTATTAATTGGCGTGAAAACATAATAATATACATATTTTAAATATTTATAATATATTATATGAAACTTAAAAAAATATAAGTTTTTTTTAGTGAGGTAAAAATTAATGGAGAAGAAAAGAATAAACAACAGATAGAAAAGAAAAATTAACTACCCCAACATCTTTATCAAAAAACAATATTGGTAGATATAATTATAGATGTTTACATGACGTGAAGGGTAGATAAATAGTTGACGGTTGAACTTGTGTGAGAGATGGAACGTTCTTGTTTTCACTGTAGAGGTTCCAACATTCAACCAAATCAAAATGAAAGTAACTCAGTTGCAGTTAAGAGAAATTTGAAGGCTCAAGTCTCCTTGCCCATATTGAGATGTTGCACAGTTTTGTACCCTTTTGTTCATCACCTAAAAAATAAAGTTTCAGAAGTTATGAAGCTAAAGTGAGACTAAAGAGAGTGAGTTGATCAGAAAAAGGTGCAGAATTGAGTGTCCTTATAGGTTTTTGTCCCATCATTCTAAGTTACTCCACTAGCACTTGCATCACATGATAACATCATTTTCCAATGAAAATGGGGTCAATACTAGTTTGACAATTGGCGAATCTGAGTTCCCTCTTTAGAAAGCACTGGCACACAACCTGCCGCTAGTCATTCCATTCATAAATTCATTTTGGACACAGATGCATCTCTTGTCTTGTCTGGTCCCTATTAAGAAAGAGTAACGACCGTTCAAAACCATACAAAATAATATAACAAAATTTCCCAATGGAAAAAAGAACCAAATCTTTAAGCAAAAAAACGCATCTTTTGATAACCCTTTTGAATGTATCTCAAAATATTTTACACTCTTCTTTCCATCATGATGAGGTCAGAGTGGAGAAGGCAAAAACGTTTCTGTTCTGCTATAAACAGAAGAGTTAGAACTCATCCCATTTGAAGTCCTGTCAAAGGAGCCTCAAATATTTAGCGGCACCGAATGGCGAAGTAGCCCATGTGTCAACACCATCATCTTAATTAAAACAACAGCATTATTGTTCAATCAGCAGACAGAAAAAGTCTATGCACATAGTCCAAACTTGCACCTAACATAAACTTGCCTAAATTCTATCTTGAAGTTTCTATTTGGAAGAGAAAGGTTTTCGTTGTCATAAAGGGCAACCCACGTGCTTATTACATATTGGATTTTCTTTCTTTTCTTCCTTGGCTTGTTTCAATCTCTACACAAGGGGAGATAAGGGGCCAAGAATTTCATACAAGCTTGGGAGTTCTTATCTACTTTAGAGAATGTTTTTGTACCACTAGATGGTTTCAGCTGAAAGAAGTAAACAATGATCACAAGACGAGTTTGGTATGATCTTGAAGAACAAATATGATAGAAGAATATCGCAAGGAAAGAGGAAAGTCCATAAATAGATTTTGTACATCCCATGTACTGAGTTAATGGATGAAGTACCTGGCTCCTTGGGCACAACCGCTAGCTTCAGTCTGAGAATGGGCCAGACCATGTTCTCATCTGCTTCCCTTCTCTTCATGTCTTTTGGGGTTGAATTCTACAGCTACACGGCTTTCTGGTACCTTTCTTTTATCTTTTACTTGCACCCCTCACTTTGCTGATATTCTGATCTCAAAGGGTAGTTGATGTTTGCCATTATGTTGCTCTGGTTTTTCTGGCTTGATTTTCTAAAAGGATTTCTCCCTGACATTCTGCATGCAATGTTTTAGCTTCTCTACCCTTTTCTTCCATATATATGTTATTCTATATAATCTAGCACTGAGTTTGAGCTCTAGAATAGAAAAAGGTGATTTATTTGAGGCCAAGGATGATACTGGTGAATATTTTACAAATGATTAACTCCTAAGTAATGTCCCTCTAGGATTAGACAATTCAACTCATTAAGAACAGGTAGCTTCACTGTAGCTATGTCATTTCTCTATAGACTGGCTGAGAGGATTCAATTATTTACCTTTAAATTTCCTACACCCTTTGACTGTTGTTTTGCTCCCAGCGATGAAACAGAAGGATGCTGCATTTCATTGTTCTATTGACATTTCTTTAATACGAACAATTTGGTAATAAAAACCTGTATTCTATAGAATGATCTAATGAATTAGCAGAAAAACTCTGTTCACATATAGTGTCAAGAACTTGTCAGTACAATGAATTGGCATCAGAGTGATCTTTGTTGATCCAATTAGTGGGAAACAACACAAGAGTGTAGGACTCTATATGTCTAAAATTTATTCTGAAATTATAATAATGTTTTCTCCTGGAGAGCAAATAATTTCAGCTAGAAAGTCGTTTTATTAGTTTTTTACGGAAGGTTTTTGACTACAAAATCCTACGTTTTACTGGAATTACTTTTTCTCGTCTCTCCACTTACACAACAAAGCCGCAGTTCAGGTTGTCAGCACATTTGAACCTTTTATTGATAATGTTCTCTTATATCTGTTAAATATCCTGCTTCTGTTATTTGCATCACTTAAATGCTAGGGGCTGAGCAGACATCATTAGTACAATCGAATTTGTTGATTCTTCTGTTAATCAACTGGTTTATTTTTGTGTTTACTATCCATGTCCAAGCTATTTGGTTACAATTATGGGGTTGGTCATACCGTGGAGTTTCACATTAGCACTAGTAGATGGATATTCGATTCTGCTCAAATGCCCCATTCGTCAACCAGGAATTCTGCTGATTATTGTTGTGGGAGATTGGGTATGTAGTTTCTGATCCAGGTGCTATGTATCAGTTGATGTAGATAGATAATGGCAACCGTCTGTTCGTGACTTCAGTTCTTTTGCTATAGGTACTATCAACCCTCACACTAGCAGCAGCTTCCTCAACAGCTAGTGTTGTGGATCTTCTGCTCAACACTCACGGCTCTTTTTGCCCTCCAAAGCTCTGCAGCAGGTACAGGATATCTGCAATTATGGCCTTCTTGTCATGGTTTCTATCTTTGGCATCCTCTCTATTTAACCTTTGGCTATTACCCTCTTTGTGATTCTCATTTACTTCCCCTGTAGAATCATTAGATTAATCATTATTTGTAATGCAATTTCCTCTGTCATGTAAAATACCCGGTGCAGGATTTTAAATGATGTATATTTATAACTACAAAAGTTTGTTTGGAGAAGTTCCATAGAAGCTAAATGTTAAACTTTACACAGGAGCAAAGTACCCCTTGAGTCCAATGAATCTCACGCTCAACTTCATAGCAGATACAAGATTGTAAAATACTAACATGTAAAGATGGCACACTGCAGTTCTGCTGTTTGGTAATTCCCTTCCCCGTACAGGAGTTGAACACTTATCATGTATTTCACCATCAACACTTGCCCCCGAGTCCTCTGGTGGCCTTGTTGAGAATTTGCGGTGATATACAGAACCAACAAACAAAATAAACAGTTAAATTTTCGAAGTACAGCTTCATCCTGAACTGAAACCAGATCACAAATATGGCCTTTCTTCTTCATTACTTTTATAAAAACACCAAAGCAAGCTTCAGAATTGAACACATTAAATTGAAGTACTACTGACACGAGTATACTGGTTTTTATCAAGCCAGTGTGTGTGTGCATTGACTTATTGTCATTCCCTGATATGTACCATTAAAAAACCCAGCTTTTTACATTCAAAACCGTGGGAATATACACAAGTTAATGGAGTTAACTGCATCCGATTCGCTAAGAACAAAACTTCATAGAAAGTGTGCAAGACTTGAGTTTAATTGGCTGCGTTGTTTCGGGGAATAATGCCATCTATATTAAGTTCGAGAAATTATTATATGATCGTGAACTGCTAAAGTTTTATGTCTTGACCAATCTTGAAACAGCATAAAATTGAAATTTTCAATTAAAGATAAAAAGTAAATAGCACATTCAATTATACAGAATATAGATATCGGTCAAAATTATAGCGGTCAGTTTTTGGCAAACTGATTATCGATAGAGAACCGCCATTATGAATGGAGCCTGAGAACAAAAACAGATCAGGATATAGTTCTTTCATTGATGGCCTCAAAACCTTACTAGAAAATCATTTTCACTGGATGAGGCAAACTACTAAAGTTGTTCATTTAGCTCTGTATCCCATTTTGGAGCATTTCTTTCCTCAAAGCTCTTGTCATTTCTTCGTTCCCTTGTCGAATGTATCCATCAACAAAAGCACCATAAACTTCAGATTTCGGTTGGAAACCTTTTCCTACCATCTCTGCCTGAAGCTTCAACGCTTCTTCCATTCTCCCCTCAAAACACAGTCCCTTTATCAACACCTCATAAGTCTTTTCCCTTGGAATTAAATCAAATTTACTAACTGCGCGCCTCACAAACTCCAGAGCTTCCTGAACCCTACCCTTATCGCAAAGCAACCTAACCATCATGTCAAGGGTTGAAGCATCAGGCCTTAAGTCCCTCCTAGACATATCCTCATAAACCAGAACAGCTGCATCAACATCCCCAACACTGAAATATCCCTTCACAAGATGCTCATAAGTTGAAGCAGTGGCTTCAACACTCGCCAATTCCATTTCCCTGAAAAACTCTTCAGCCCTAACAACATCTCCAATCTTGCAAAACCCACCAATAATAGTATTATAACTAACAACATCAGGCTCCATTTTCTCATTTTTCATTTCTTCCCACAACTTTTCTGCATACCCCATCCTCCCTTCCTCACAAAAAATGGCCATCAACACACTATAGCTATAAGCATTGGGTTTACAGTTACTTCTCATTTCATGCCAAAGTTCCTCCATCCTTTCCACCAAACCATCTTGGTAACAGCACAGCATCAACTCATTATAAGTATGGACGTTGGGTGTGACTCTTAAACCACAACCCCTTCTCGAAATTTCATTCTTTTCCTCATCCAACCGAAAGAACTCGCGGTAAATTGCATACCCTGCATCCACCCCTCGACTTCTACAAACCCCAGTAATCAAAGAATTCAAGGTGCTAACTTTAGGGCTAATCCCGCGAGAGAGCAACATTCTAACGATCTCAATAGAAGGATCAACCTTTCTGGAATCCAAACACGCCTTGATCAACAAATCGAAGACGAAGGGAGCGGAGCCAGAATCCCGATAGGTCTTAACGAGGGTTTCGAAAAGGTTCAGAGACGGCGAGGCAAAACGACAATTTAGGTCGTCGGTTTGGTCGGAAACGCGAAGTGCCGTTCGGATGAGGTGGTAAGCGTGTGAGGAGAGGCGCGCGCGCGCAAGGAGGTGGACGATGGAAGCGTAAGAGGCGAGGTTGTGGTGGCAGAGGGATTTGGATTTGGTCCATAAGAAGAAGCGAAGGGCGAGTTGGGGTTTGTTCTTGAGGTGGAGGGTAATTTGGGAAAACTCATGGGGGTCTATGCCGTTGGGACACGCTGAACGGAGATTGCTCCACCGTGACTTGGAACGGTGATTGATAAGGATTGTAACCACGTTTGTTACTAAACTCTGGGAGTCATGGTTTGAACAAGATGAAGAAAAAAACCGAGTCCATGCTTTGGGTCTCAGTGTTTGCGAAAACTGTTCAAGGACTTGAATCGCCATTCTCTTCTCTGATCTGAAAAATCGTTTTCCATAAAAAAGATGTCATTTTTATTATAGTTATTTTATTTGGGAAAAAGTAAAACTACTATATAGATCCAGTAGAGGTATTCACTGCAGCAAGTAACAAATTTATTGAATGGGCAATGATTGGAATAAGAAAAGGATAAAAAACTAAGCTTTATGGAAGTAGAAGACTTTCTTTAGCAGTAGCAAAAAAAAAATCAATAATTACTACCATTTTGTGAAGGTCTTATGTTCTAACGGGAATCAAATTTCCCTAATTAAACATGGATGTGAAACCAAAAGCAGATGCTTTGACCAAAAAGCTGAAGCAAAACACTAATCAGAACTATTCTTTTATCTTAAATTGCTTAGGCCTTGGGACTTCCTTGTTCTAATATTATGAAGTGTTGATTGATACTTTTTTTTTTTATCAATTGCCAAAGGTGATTAGTTTGAAAGGCTTAGAGAGGGAAGTTGGAAGGAATAATTTCATAGTTGATAAGGACAAACCATAGATCAGCACCAATAACAGAGACCAGAAAGAGAATCATATTAAGCTTTTCACTTTAGATGAAGATCATGCTAGTACCATTGCTGTAGCAGAATTGAACAGAGAAAGTTATCAACAAAATAACTAAAGATTCCAGATGTTTGTTTCGGTGGTAAAAGAAACAAAAAGAAAAATGGTCAAAAAATTAAAGGATAGAAAAAGGATCAAAGTAGGATTTCGTCATTATTGTTCAACTGGGTTGGTTATAATTCTTCTAGCATCTGTTCCTCACGAACTAAGAAGCAATGCAATTGACAAAGGGTATGTGGCATAAGTTCTTCTCTACCACTGAAACATCTATCACATTGTAACACGTTTCAATCACTGTGCAGCTTCCAATAAACGCCTTTATGAATTGGTGATGGTAATGCTTTGCTAAGAAAATCCCATAACCTCATACTCCAACTTGTCATGTACTACAGATATTAAAGTATAAGAACTATCCCAGAATCAGTTCCTCAAAATTGCATCATGGGTCATTAGCATTCTTGGTGAAGACACAAATGGATAACACTTTAAATCAAGCATAATTTCTTTGCTGGCTATAACCGAGTGGACTCAAGATTAGAAGGTTCGAAACTACTAATAATTATGAGAAGGCATTTATTCCCCAGTTCCATTTCTTTTTGTTTCATAACTTCAATCAGGAAGACGCCTGCGTGCCCGTGATTCTCAATCATCCTTAGCTTTCACCTAAACAAATCCAATTATATATATCCAAAACAAAGCCTCTGATTCTTTGCGTACGTTGAAAACACAGACCAAACTTCAATCAATACCGAAGTTATCTGAACCACCTCATTTAGACACTAAAATATTGCCAAGCAATACATTAATTCCATTTCAACCCAATTCGATAGATGCTAAAATTCTTATTCTGTAATGTACTGAAAAAGAAGTCCCTAGATTGCAATATTATCTTCATGTTTTATACAAGTTATAAAACACACTGATTTTATTTTGTACTTGATCTGCATGCAGAACATGATAACCAATTAGTGATGAAGCAGTTGTTAAATTATGCAGAGACTATAGCAGGTTAGGCTGTGAACTAAAGTATAAATGATAATAATAAAAATAAAAACTGGTATATATTCTGTGGTGGGCACAGCACAATATGCCTTATGTCTAGCTCTTTTCCTTCCCGTTGACGTGGTGATTCCAATGAAGTCTGTATTTAACACCATCACCACCATCTTCGGAGGAGGCATAATTCCTTTTCAATTGCTTCTGCCATAAGCCAAACTCAACCCAAAACTCAAAGGAAAGCTATGATCTCTCAAATGTCTTTAATTACCCCTCATGCAACAGAAATCCACACCGCTCACCCTCTCCCATATAAATACCCTTAATGTCAAAACGCATGCTACATCATTTTCCATTTTCATCACATCAAAGCCTCGTATACGATATTTCATACACAACCAACCATGAAATACAGTGAGATATCCCATTTCAGCCACCCACAACACAAGCTGAGATTTGAGTACTCAGAATTCCCCTTCAAATGTGACGGCTGCAAGGAAGTAGGCATAGGGTCGCGTTACAAATGCTCCATCTGTGACTTCGACCTTCACATGCACTGTGCCATGATAACCTCTCCCACTTTGTTCCACCCTTTCTACACCAAATGCACCTTCCAGTTCATGTCCAAACCTCCAGGAGACACACCCCGTTACTGCAACGCATGCGAGAAGGACGTGAGTGGCTTCGTGTACCACTGCAAAGCATGCGGCTTCGACCTCCACCCTTGTTGTGCCAAGCTACCAATGGTTCTTGATGATGGCGAAGTGAAGCTTTACTTGTACAGAAAAGTTAGCTCACCCTGTCACCGTTGTGGCAGAAAAGGGCGTAGCTGGAGTTACAGATCGAAGTGCAAGAACTACAATCTGCATGTGGCGTGTGTGAGGGAGATGTTGGTGGAGAATTGGCACGAGGTGTATGTCGGACGCTGCAAAGGAAGGAATGTTGATAGCAACATTCCTAGTCTGAGGAACACACTCTACACTCCTCATAGCAGTAGGAGGAGTAAAGGGAAGGTGAAGAAGTGCTGTGAAATTGCTGGTTTGGCTGTGCAGATTGTGATATCAGCTGTGTTGGGAGATCCAACGGCTCTCATTGCAGGCATTGTGGGGTCCTTCATGTCAAGGGCTTGATGGCCACGACAGGGAACATAGTCTATCACTTTAGTAACTTTTAAGGTTGTAAACTTCACTTCACTGCTTTAAATTTATCGTGGTTCTGATGATGCTGTTGTTAATCTGAATAGACTCTGTTTTTTATCCTCTATTTGCTTGTCTTCTATTATATTTAGGCTAAAATTTTATTTTGATGTTTTAATTCTTATAACAAATTCTATTTTAATATTTATTTGGTTTAATTTAATCTTTTAGTCTACTAATATAATTTAATTAGATATTTTCATTAGATTAACATTAAATTTCTGTTAAAATTATATTAACGTTATGTAAACTGCAATTCGGTCTTTCTCATCGGACTTGATATCCTTCACCACAATTTGCACTCCGGTGTGACTCCATTACACCTGACAAAAACCTACACCCCTCCTCCACAATCCAGTCAAAGTCAAAAGGGTTTTTCGGCCATTATAAAAACATTGAAGGTGCAGGAAGAAAACGATGTGGTGCAGGAAGAAGTCCCTAGTTAAGTTTTGTTGCAAAGAGAAGGTCCAATTCGGAAACATGTTGGGCCTATATGTGCTGCTCTGGACTTGAAATGAACCCACCTCAAGTAGGGCTTTCATTATTTATACTCCCCCTATATTTATTTATTTTAAACCCAAAAATATTCTTTTAACTTTTCAAAAATTCTAAATCTTATTCTTCACCCTTCATGTTGGTCCTTAACTTTTTCCATCAATTTTCTGTACTTTTTCTATACTTTAGGGAACAAATTTTACTTGTAATTTTTTCCTTGCAATTTCTTAAAATTAGTTATTATTTTGATTTTTTTTATCAATTCTTTATATTATGCACACACAAAAATGGAATATGTGTCACTTTTCTCGTGTTATAGATTAAGTTTATAGTTATTTTATCGTTACTAAAAATATATTTAAGATTATTTATAAGTAATAAACAAAATAATAGTTTATTTTAAAAATATTAAATTGGAAAACATTTATTTTAGAAATTAAAGTTCTGTAATTTCGTCATTTTTTTAAGAAAAGACAATATATAATTAACATATGTTATAGATTTTATTAATGCGCATAAATATTTTAACTAAAAAATTTTACATTACTTTTATTTTTTAAAAATTGATTTGTTTTTCAAATGATGCTTTATTTAAATTAAAGAAAGAGTGTAAAAACGAATTGTTTGTAAAAGTAATAATACTAACAAAATATATTGTATTAAATCAATAATAAAGTATATTAAAATAAATTATATTTCAATGTTCTTTTTCAGATTGAAAAGAAAAATAAAGTATAAAGTAAAGTTGTTGAGATGAAAAAGTGGAAAAGAAAGTGAACAAAAGGTTTGGAAATGATTTAATTGATATAAGAGAATAATATTTTTATATATTAATATAATTAAAAAAATGTATAAAATTTTATAGGTTAATTTAATTTTTTATTTATTTATTTTATTATAGTATTAACAATAATAACAAAATTATGTGAAAGACATAATTTATTATCTCTTGTTTACCAGGTAGTTTCTTTTTCTTTTTGTCTATTTTCTTTCCTTATTAGATCCTCAATCTATGCACTTAATTTGTAATTTTTTGTTTTTTTCTCTATCTTTCCGCGTTTATAAAGAAACACGCTGGAAATAATTTCAAATATTCCTTTTTTTGTTCATATGTTCTCGTTGAAATGTCGCCTTAGTACTGAAACGAGTAACAATAATGACTAGTTGACTTTTTTTTTTCTGATAACCTGTGATTAAGTTTCTCTTTTAGATAATTTTCAATTTCATCTAGAATTTCATCTAGGAAGAGTATTCATAAGAATTATAATGTATCTCAATTACTTTTCCTTCTATTATAAATCGTTTAATAAAACCCTTACAAGGTCTAAAAAATTTTTATATTTTATTGTAAGTATTAACTGCTTTATGCTTAAAAAAAGTTTAATTTTTTCTTTTTAATACTAATTGTTTTAAGCTTATAAGAAAAATATATTTTATTCTTAAATTACTTTAGATTTCTCTTTGAATCGCCTCTGAATAAAATATAAAAAATAATTTTGCAGGAAATTTAAAAAATAAATTCGTAAAATTGTCGAGAAATTTTGTGGGAAAGATTATTTCTTTTAAAAAATAAATTAAGTATAAAAAAAATGCACCTTTTAGATTTTAAATTTGTATGTTACAAAATCCAGACGGTTTATCTAATATCAACTCACATCATCTAATATCTTCATTTAAATAAGATTACTCTTAAAATTAATTACGACTTGATAATCTAATTCCATCTTCATTAAAATAATATAAATAAACTTGTTTAACGAAGAAAAATACTGTTAAATTATTAACTTATTTAGATACAAAATTATACTAACAGTGAGAAGTTTATGTGGTTTACTTCACGTTTAAATTTTATTTGTATAAAAGATAAGTTTATTTTATGTAATTTATTTTATTTATATTTTTCTTGATGCATAGGAAAATTAAAACTGCTTCAGAAAGCAGAAAATTAGTGCTTTTATATCTAAGACAGTCACACTTTATTGTCATTCTTTGAAAACCAATTATTTTCATTAAACGAAATAAATTAAGAACGATATAATTACAGAATGATAATCACTATTTTTATATCTTAATCTACTATAACAATAATAACTTTAATACAACTTTTTTTTTTCATAACCAAACAATTAATTTAACTATATTAAATAAAATAAGTTGATTAATTTCAATCGATAAATATCTTTTTATTTTTTTTTACTTGATTTCTGTTTTAATTATTATTTTACAATTTTTAGCAGTAAATGATAAATCTGTAATAATAGTAAATTTTAAATGACTTAATGAAATCAATTATAACTTACTTGTTTTATTGATTTTTTAATTAACTTATTGTTTGATTGATTATTTTTAACATATAAAAAAATTCGAGCTAAATTATTTATTTAACTTATTATTGTTTACTTTTAATATATATATATATATATTTATTGATTGATTGATAATGGCTTATATGTTGTGTGAAAGAACTTATTAATGATTGTTGAAGATGATACAAATATAGAAGAAAAGAGAGGAAAAAAGGGAATGCTAACAGTGGAAAGTGGAAACAGTAACGGGAAAAAGATGATTTCTGATGAAAAAGAAGCTCTCACCCATGCAATGTTAGGAGTCATGTGAAAACAAAATACGTATCATCACAGAAAATTCAGTGATGCTTCCAACCACACACACAAACACACTCTCCAAGACTTCAAACTTTACATGCTTTTCTTTTTTCAGGTCATTTTCACCACTCTCATCCGTTCATTCATCTTCCTCATCTGCAAGGAAATTATTCCCAACAACACTATTTCCCATATCATTACCAATAATATATACTAGTAACTTTTTCTATCATCTATATCATTTTATACAACACTAACTCATCAATGCAATCAGAAGACAAATCTTCAATCCAAACAACCTCGATTTATGCTAATCAAATTTTATTATAATTACTCCTTCCTACGTAAGTACTGCAGTTTTAACCTAAACTTTTGTCTGTAAACAAGAACTACAAGAAAAAATAATAATTATACTTTGTACCTCCAATCTGATATTTTTTTCTCCTGTCGTTGTTGAACAATAAAAGATGACGTTGAAGCCATGATTAGTTTCCCTTGACGACATGTGGAAAACGGGACCATAACCTTTGAGGACAAAAGCACTTACGCACGACATAACAACTGTGCATAGGTTTCGTTACCTGCACAGTACAAAGGAAGCTACGAAGAAGCATGTTCAAGGCTAATATACCTTCCTATCAGTTTCCGTGCTTTTCTTGCATTACTTTTCTTATTATAATAATATTAATCCAACAATTATGTCTCATTCGTTCAAGTTCTTCTCTTTTTCCTCTTTGCTTATAAATACCACCACCAACTCTCCCCAATTCCTTCACAGAAAAACTAGTATCCACAACACTTTTCTCCAAGTTTCTAGCACGGAAGAACGAAGAACAGCATGGGAATCTGCACATCTACTGAATACTCAGTCAAAGGCGGAAACCAGAGTTGGCAATCCATGGTGAACATAGTGAAAATAGATGGAAGGTTGGAGCAACTGAAGGAGCCAATTAAGGCATGGCATGTCTTGTCTGAGAACCCAAACTGCTACATCTGCTGCTCAGAAACCATGTATGTTGGATCACCAATGCTTCCTGTGTCTCCAACGGAAGATCTTCACTTGGGTCTCATATACTTCCTCGTACCACTTTCCAAATCCCGTGTTCCACTCTCTCTTCAGGACCTGGGGGCACTAGCCATCAAGGCTAATGCAGCTCTAGCTTCAACTGCAACACCTAACTACCCAATCTTGAAAGCTAATCCACAAAAGAAATTCCGTACGCATCCTACACTTTCAAACGTTTCTCTGGGCTATTCCCATTAGATTTTGGAAAGTGGGTTTGGAAATTGCATGTGTGATATCTTCACACGTGTTGTGAAATCTGAGGATTTATCTGCTGGATGTTGATGGTGAAGTCAAGAGACAAGCTAGATATGTTGAAGACTGGCAGTTTCGAAGTTCTGCAGAAACTTTCATGAAATACAACGAAGAATTACATATGATGGTTGAATTGAAAGTTAACATTTTCAAGGGAATTAAGATGACGAAGACCAGATTATCGATCAATTCCTACTCTGGAGAGTACTCATGTGAAATGGACGAGACTTCATAATTATAAGCCAGAAATGAAATCTGTATGCTAGAACCTATTCTGGCTAATAATCATTTTTTGTCAAATAGTTATCTAGACTTAAATTTTTTGACCTATTGGGTTGTCTATATGTCTGTACATCAGCTTCTTGAGATAATTGAATTTAAGTTGTTGTGCTTTAGCACTTTGCAATGATCATGGTTTTAATAAACTCGTTCGTGTCTGTTGTATTTATTTATGAAAGAAGACCATACATATAATATTCTAATTGATGAAAGAAATATTCATGTTGGATTTCCTCACTCAATATCATAAACAATAATCTTGTTATGTATGTTAGGTATGTATACATATATGACGTAAGTGATTCCGTCACATAGATTTAAAATTTGACTAACTGCATTCTATTCAAAGTAGATGTAGGGGTTGAAAAAGCAGCCAGCAGAAGAACTATGTTCCAAATTATGTGGACCTAGATGGTTATTAATTGGTAAAGTTCTTCAATTCAAGATATATTCATACAATTGGAATCAAGTTTCAGCCTCGGATTCTGGTTGAATATCCATATGAAATTGTATGATGATAAATATTATAAACAGATTCGAGTAGCATAAGAGACAGAAAGAAAAGCACAAACATGCATGGACAAATGGGTACACATCACATGCTTATATGCTTCTGCATCTTCTCAAATGCTTCCCCTGCTGTTCAGACTTGAGAGTCTGTGCATGTATGTCTGTATGTACATTACTTCAGTGGATCCCACTGAAGGTTTTCAGAACATTGTTTGTTTTCTCTGAATGAATGAGATGAAAGAGAGGACTTTCTTTTCTATCTGGGAACTTGTTATATTGGATGCACATGCACCTCCTCATGAACTAGGGTTTTTATTTAATTTTTTCAGGTGTGTTGCTTCATACATATCTCACTTAATTGAGATCACATTATTCTGTAGAGATGCTTTAATACACTTTTTTTTATTAAAAAAAAGTTGGTTAAATGTTTTATTATTTAGTCTCCATGACATTAATTACCTAAATACTGTTTATATTTTGGTACTTTTAGGTCTTATGATTTGATTTTGATTTTGTTGTGAGTTTCCTTAAAAAAACCTTTTTTTCTTTGTTTATATACACTTCTACGTAATGTGATATAATATTATGATGATGTAACATTTTATTTGTCCAGTCCTTTTTCACATATCAACTTCAATCATAAAGACTTAAAATAAACAAAAATAATAAACATTAAAATTAAAATTTCTTAATTAGAAGATTTAAAAGACATTAATTTCTACATTTTTTTCGATAAATGATGTATCTTTCTTTACACGTGGGTTCTATTTCAAGAAAAAAAAAGGATACATAGAGATACTGTTTCTACAAAATTTTTAACATGTGGGTAGGACACCCATACATGTGCTTGGTTAATAAAAAACAATAAGAGAGAGAAATGAAAAATGAAAGTTATTTAATTAAAGAGAAACTTGCTTGTTATGATTACCGTTCCTCTGTTTTGGCTTGGAAAAAGATGTCAAGAAACATCGTGAACTCCCATTGAAGTTCCATTGCTAAACTACTATCCCTTCATCAGGGAAGACACAGCAAATAAATGTACACAAAGCCACAAACAGCTATAATTCATTCAGACAACTTCAATTTCAGAACTGTTACATTAATGCCAGACACTTACTTTCCTACCTAGCAACTTCTAAATAGCTACATTACATTCACACAAAAGAAAAGCACCAACACTCGGCACTTTTATTATCACAAACAGTCATCAAGTTTATTCAGTTTCAGAGGGATGGAATGAAAAGCTTCAGGTGTGGAATTGTTTGTCTAAGAGGAGGGTGGTTTCATTTCAGATTTAATGGCATCCACCAGCTGATCATAAGCTTCTGCCCATGCATTCTTCATCTCTGGTGACCACATTTCAGGTACAGCTTCTTTTATGGTCTCCAAAAGTGCAAACTTTGTCACCTTAACAAAACCAGAGAGAATATATAATCAACTGCATACATTACTCTTCTACAAAAGTATTATCCACATATATTACTTCAATGTTCAATTAGTCAACCATACTTATATTGAAAGTTGATTATATTATATACCTCAAAATGCTCGTTTGCAACGCCAGTTCTAAAATGGGTAGCACCTAATTTTTTCAAGGTGGATTCTCTGACAGTGACTTTCCCAGCTTTCCGCAGTTGAACTGCTGAATCACAGGTCTACAATAACAAGAAAGTGGTACCAAGAAACATGGCATCTATAATACATTAATAGTTTAATTAATAATTAACTGGAGATTTGGTTCAGTGTTAATTTAATTTCAGCTTACCATTACAAAGACAGACGTTGCATGGGGCTTGAGCTTGGGGTTTTGCTCCAAAGGAACGGTTGAATCTCTCAAGAATGAGAACAATTTCTGAGCTGATGGAGCAATCTCAAATATTCTACCAAGTTTGAAGCCATATCAGTTGAATAATGATTTGAGAAAGAGATAAAGTTAAAACGTAAGCAAGAGAGTTTGAAAAAATGGAAGAAGCTTACTTCAAGAAAAACTTGAGACCCAACTCCCCAGAATTCTTCTTCATCGCGTTCCATGATTTCACCACCAGAGCTTCTTGCTCTTCCGTGAAACATTTTCCCATGGAGTTCATGTTGTGTGGTATGCTAAGGTATTTGTTTAGGATTGTGATTGCAGTGGAAGTTGTTGATGTTGTGGCTTGCTTTGGTAAAGCTTTTATAGTGGGATTCATTGAAACGAAGTTGGCCTTTCACTGCAACGTGGAGTCATTCCCATTGCATGTTTTCTTAGTCCATTTGCTTTCCAGAATAGTAAAAAATATATCCAAAACAACATATTTTTTGGATTATATGTGGATAGATTTGGTTGATGCCACCTTTTGTGGTGTATCTGAAGGTATGTACGGTTGCAAAGTGGCATACTAGGAGCACAAAAACCAGGGGCTGCTTCATGGTTTTGATCAGTCAACATGATCGTGTAGTTGAATTTGAACTTGAATTGATTTGTCTGAACATGCCCTACGTAAGCCATGATGAGATCAAATCAAATTATTCTATGCTTATATGCTTCATTATTTTTTTATCTCTTTCCTCTTATGATCATATTATAATAACTGCTTATAACTTTCATGTTTTCTTTTAAGAACTACACCAAAAGATGAAGAGTACAACCTCAACTACGGTTTCTTTTTTCTTCTGCAATTATGGCGGCGCATTCTGGTTGATTAGTTTATTCTCGTGAGACCAGACACCACACAACTGATATAATTCAGTTCTTTTATGTAATTTTGTATTTACGATACACATCTGATTGAACAAACTGATTTATTAGCTCAAATTTTAAAAATTAGAAATTTATCAACTTGTTTATTATTCAGTTTGTAAAATTGATTTTGAATAAAATTATTGTAGCAAACATTTTTGAAGTAAAGTAATATTTGTTTAAAATTTTCATGAATAATGGTTGTTAACTCTACAAACGCAGGTATCACGAAAATGCTTTATGTTGATTTAAATAGGTAAAAAAATAATATAGCTTTTTATGTGTATCAGTAGAAACTTCTGTTTTTAAGATTTCTGCTTCAAATAAAGCAAAATACAAGATTAACGCAAAATATTAAAACTCAATATAACATTTTATCTATACAAAAACTAGTTAAGTCATTTTAACTCAAAAGTTGATTTTAGATTAATCAATTTCTTAATTCTAAGAAAACATTGTTGAAAATCAAAATGTAAGTCTAAGTCTTATATTAAATAAAAATAAAAAAGTAGAACAATTATTAAAAGTGAAAAATTCATTAATCTATTATTATAAGGTTTTGGATAGAAGGTAGTATCATTCTCTTATATGATTGTATTTATATGATTGGATATGTGTCTCTTTCTATACTCAACAAACTAAAGTACTAAAGTTATTTTAAGGTAATTTTAACTTTCGATGACATGAGTTGCAATGAAAGGAACGAATGAAAAAGGAAATAAAATGTTCTAACAATTATATATATATATATTTTTTTTTGTTAAGATCAAAGATTAAACTATAATGAAAAACTAGCTCAAAACTTTAAATGAACAAAAAAAATTAAAGATGTAATTTTATTACACAGATCTAGTTAATATGAATTGTTTTACCATGTCAAATGAGAAGTTATATATAATTTTTAAGCAAAATTCAAAGTAAAACTAATTTTTTTACAATTAAAAATTAGAAACGATAAATAGATTGTTCACATTTTGATGAAAAATTCATGTAATGACTAGGTATGAATATAAGAATAGGTAATATGTATTTTTTAATTGAGTAAGAGATTGAAATTAGTATATATTTGTTGTGTTTTTGTCCCAATATTCATACTTCTCTTTATTCTGTTACTTTTTAAAATACTAAATAGTTATGGTTTATTAGATAATTGTAATATATATATATATATATATATATATATATATATATATATATATATATATATATATATATATTCTTTTAGTAATTTGTTTTACTTACTTTTTTCTTGAATTCTTTTGATTGTTTGACTTATTTTATATTTATAAAATTTACATTTTTGTTTTCTTTGTATAGTTATAATAGTGTGTTAAATTTTAATGTATTATAACCTTTATAATTAGATAAAGGAAGTAACTATTTGAAGTATTTTTAAATTCAAATATTTGTTTTTTATAATCTTTTAATATTTTTTTAACTTTTTAAACATTATTTTATTAATGTTTTCAAAATTTATTAGATGTTTTTTATGTTATAAATTTTTATTTATATATAATTGAGTAATAATTTATAGGATTCCTTCATTTTTATTTAAGTTATATTATTATTATTTTTAAATATTTTAAATTGAATGCATTCTTTTTTTGATATAGAATATTTAATAATATTATATTTTTTGTAAAAATTAATTAATTAATATCAAAAAAATTAGAAAAACATTGAAATAATTAAAAAACATATGAGCACAAATATGAAAAAAAGTTTTGTATCTATTGAATATTAGAATAAAAAAGAATTTATATTTTTTACGATGAATTTCTTATTCCCTTCCCCTGTCTCCAATAAAACCTTCTCTGTTCTCCCATTCTACCAGTAAAAGACAAGCACACCTTCATTTTCTGTACTGTTAGTTTACGAATAAACATTACCGATCCTAAAGATATGCAATCCGCACAACAAAATATAAATATACATGCAACCTTATGATTTTGTTTTAAATATATAATAGTTTCTGATTTTGTGTAATCTCTGATCTGATTTAAAGCCACAATTATTAGTAATCACCTTACAGATTTAAAAAAGATACATTATTCTCCATACAAACACCACCTTATCAATCTTATTCAATCCGAGAAAAAGGAACTAGAATCTAAGACGAGGGCTTCATTTCAGATATGATGGCATCAGCCAGCTGATCATGAGCTTCTTCCCACGCATTCTTCATTGCCTCTGACCACATTTCAGGCACTGCTTCTTTTACTGTCTCCAAAAGTGCCATTTTTGTTACCTTAACAAACTAAAACAATCAGAATATACACATACCTCAAAATGCTCATGTTTTAAGAATATATACACACCTCAAAATGCTCCGGTGCAACACCGGCTTTAAAATGAGAAGCACCTAATTTTTTCAAGTTTGATTCCCTCACAGTCACTTTACCAGCTTTCCTCAGTTGAGCAGCCGAGTCACAGGTCTGAAATAACAAAAACAACATGGCATGAAGTGATGATAAAGATGAAATGAATGAAGTGATAAAATTACCATGACAAAGACAGCCATGGCATGGGGCTTCAGCTTCGGGTTTTCCTCCAAAGGGACGTTAGAATCTTTCAAGAACGAGAACATTGGCCGAGCTGCAGGAGCAATCTCCAATATTCTAGACGTTAAATTCAAAGTCTCGTATCAGTCATGATAAGTTCAATTGTTGAAAAAGATGCAGTGCGTTGTACTAATTAGCAGTTCGTGATTGAAAAAGTTGAAGAAATTCGTGTAGCTTACTTTTTGAAGAACTTGACACTGTGTTCTCCAGCATTCTTCTTCATTGCTGCCCATGATTTGACCACAAGAGCTTCTTGCTCTTCTGTGAAAACTCTTCCTTCCATGTTTGTAAGTGGTGGTATGAGACTGTGATATGATAGAAGTGGTTGGTGTTGTGGCTTGCTTTTATAGACAGGTTCCTTCAAGATGAGGTTGCCCCTTCAATGCTATGGGTAGGCGTTTGTCTGGCACGTTCTTTGATTCTGATATTTTCAAGAAAAAAAAAAGTATCAATTAAAATATTAAATTAGTCATCATTTTTTATAAAGAGGAGTATTAAAACATGAGTCTATATTAATAACTAGTATTTGTACTCCTCAAACGCATAGGATTTTTAAAATTTATAATATATTTATTATATTAATTTGTGTTTACAAAAATATAATTACAATTTAATACAATATCTTATTTTATAAAATTAAATAATAATATTTGTATTATTTTTATAAAGAGAATATATTTAAGATATTTATATATATTTTTTATAAAATGTATGGTATATAATTTTTTAAAACAATATATAGTCAATGATTATATTGTATAGACATATTCGTCCGTAACGAGTGGACAAAATTATCATAAATGTATTAAAAAGATCATCAGATCAATGAATAAACACATTTGTCTAATTGAAATTGTTAAATTTGTCTAAATAAGTGTGTAGATAAATTCGCTTAATCATAGTATGCACAAAGTTGTATATTAAGTATGTGTATTAAGTATTAATAGATTCATTTAATCAATACAAACAAACTTATCTAACGTATACGGCTAGATTCATCTAATTTTTGTATGGACAAAGTCATGTTGTGTTTGTTATTACTCATCTAATCGATGTATAAACAGACTCATGTATGAACAAGTTCGTCTAATATGTATTCATAGACTCATTTAATCATTATATGAATATATTCGTCTAATGTATATTGCTAGACTTGTCTAATCAATGTATGGGCAAACACGTTTTATGTATATTATTAGACGCGTCAAATCAGTATATTGACAAACTCGTCTAATGTGTGTTGATAGACTCATATAATTATTGTATGGAAAAAGTATTCTGGTATGTATTCATAGACTTGTTTAATTAATGTATACTCGCCTAATATTATTAGTAGAAGTGCATTAAATGAAGAGCTTTAGATGTATGGCAGAAGTATCTTATACATCGTTTGGTAAGTTCACTCATATAGTATGATGGACTCAAACTTATATTGTTTGATTTTATATCATTTGATAAGTTATTCTGTATTGTCTCATCAATTCATTAGTGAGTCTTTTATTAGTTAGTTATTCTATTGAGTCATTTGGTGAATTTATTCTAGTATATTTTCTGATTAGTTTATTCTACTATATGTTTGATAAGTTCATTATACTATATTATTTACGTATTGATTCGTCTAATGATTTTGCTTGTGTCATCTTATCATGTATCATTTTATGTATGAATCATATAGAACTTTATTTATTATTTATGTAATTTACTATTTATTTATTTTATTTATATTAATAATTTATCATGTATATTTATAATTATTATTATGGTTAAATATGTTTTTATCCCTAAACTATCATGCGATTTTAATTTTCGTCCCTCTTTGAAACTTTGATATATTTTCATCCCTCTCCTTTTAAAAAGTTCCAGATATAGTCTTCCACAACCAACGATATTAGTCTTTTTCTAACGTGGCTAACGATATATCACATAACATGTTGCATACTATAACATGTGGTCGTCATGTCAATCATCTTCCCCACCAGAAACCCTAACACCAAGAAGTATGAAAACTAAAATCACATAATAGTTTAGGAACCAAAAACATAGTTAACCTAATTATTATTTATATTCACTATTATTTTTTACAAATTTTTTCTTTATTATTATTTATTTATATTTATATTATTTGTTACTATTTATTATATAATATATTATTTAGTGTAATTTATATTTATTATTATCAGTTAACATTTTTTATTATTTATTCTAAATTATTTTATTATATATTCATATGAAAGCACATCTTTAAGACATGGAGCATTAGGTATTCATACTTATCATTAAATTATACGAAAATGAAATATTTATTAGACTTGTGTGTCATAAGGAAATTATGTTTTATTAAATCTAAATATTTATTAAAATTTATTATTAATCATTTATTACTGGTTATTATCTATTATTCATACTAATTATCATTTATTATATAATTTATATTATTTATTATGAATTGTTTTATTATATATTTAAATGAAAACACATGTCTTTAAGACATGAAGCATTAGTTATTCAAACTACGATAAGTGAAATATTTATTAGACTTGTACGACATTAAAGAAATTATGCTTTTAGTAAATCTAAATATTTATTCTTATTTATTATGAACTACTTATATTTATTATACCATTTATATTATTTATTATCATTTAACTTCATTAGTAATTTCATCTTTAAATATATGTTTTTATTTCCTTTTATCCTTATATTTATTTTTTTAATTGAGTTTCTATATTTTTCTTCAAAAAAATAATTGAGTTTTTATTTTAGTAAAAATATTCAATATGATTATTTTTGTTAAATAATATTAATTTCATTTGAAGATGTTACGTATCAAAATTTAAATATATCACATTAAAATTTGTAATATTTACTACTTGCAAAGTGTTAGTGTCAAATTTAAAGAGATTCCGAAATAGAAAATCATTTGGATCTTAAAGTCACAAACTTAGATTTTTACACACAACACTTTCAAATAATGTTAATTCTAATTTAATAAAAGTGGGTTACATTAATGAAATAAAAAATTTAAATATAGAAATTAAATTACAAACTTGTTGTTTATATTTATTATTATCAATTATTATTTATTATGATTTATTATATATTCATATATCAAAGCACATTTCTTTAGACCTGTATTCAAACACATCAATTAAGATTATACGATAATTAAATATTTATTAGACTCGTATGACATTAATGAAATTATGTTTTTTACTAAATCCAAATATGTATTCACATGTTTCAAATTGAGAACAAAAACAAAAGATCTTACAAATAGAAAAAAAAATATATATTTACAAACAAACAAAAACTTTATATACTTCTTCATTCACCTCCAAAACAATTTTGTTACAATTCTTTTATCCAAACATGAATAATTCCTTTTGAACCTGAGCATTTCCAGCATGATGTGTCTTGTGTCATGTTACGAGCTTCAACAGAAATAGGTCAAACCCCAACACATCTGTTCTTTCAAAAGACTGTCCATGTGACTTCCTGTAGTTACATGTGAATCCCTTTTATCTAAGACCTTGCTCCATTCCAACCATGGCTTTTAACGACAATCTCTGTGTGAGGATAAGGAAGAAGAGAAATTCACTAAAAGCAAGAGACATAGGAATTTAATATAAAAAATAATGTATTAAAGGAACAAGGAGAATAAACAGCATGAATTATGTTAACACACAATTTTAACATGCACTGAATTATATTATTGGTGATCTCACCGAGAATGCAAGAGTGGTGACAAGATTTTAACGTAGTTTTAGAAATTCTTGTTAATTGGAAATGAGCTTTTTGTTATTGAGAAAAAAAGAAGTTTATCTCAAAAAGACTCTATGACATCTATGTTAGTAAGAGAGGTTAAAATTTTATGAACAGAATAAATATAAGTGTTTAAGAAGTGAATATTCCTTAAAAATAACATGAATCATAATTTATATTTTTATTGAAAATAATATTTATTTCAAAATTATGATATTAAATTGTCAAAATTAGTTATGATATATAAATATGATGAAATAAAAAATGAATTTGAACTGTATTATAATAAAAAAAAAACTTTACTAATTCAATGTGTTTTAGACTTAGGAACAATTCGTATAATATATATAGTTTATAGTTAGTATAGACTCAGAATAATATGCTATCAACTCAACTTTTATTAGAAGAAAAACAAAGTACAGACTAACACACTAATCGAATCATAAAGCACTTGTGTTAACAATATATTACACATCATATTAATAGTATTTTCAAATTCAACGACCAATTACACGTGCATAATATTTCCATAATTCATGCGATGGCAAGGGTAGGACACGTGGCTTTTTCTGCCAAAATAAAGTAATGATTTCTTATTCATTCTGCCAAAATAAAGTAATGATTAGTCTTTGGACTTACTAATTAATTGTTTCATATTTGATTAATGTAACTATGGTTTTCTTAAAGATCTTTCATTCAAATCCTTAAAATGTAAAATTATTATTAAATTGTCGTGTTTATTCAAAATTTCTCCCATTTTCAAAATAAAGGATGAACTGCAACACCTACCAAAACCAAGACACTCAGCCACTGAATATAACATTTTCAAAAGCATATTGACAAAAGGTAGAACGAAGGAACAAAAGAAAGGGAGAAGAAAGTGAACTGATATACAATGCAGAGTACAAAAGCCATTGTCAACCACATCCATAGTTTATATCAGGAGTTGCAGCAACAGCTGAAAATGGAATTTCAACCCTCTCTTTCACTAGGCATCGTGCTTCCCCATTTTCCCACACCATTATTTTCCCAGGTGGACACTGAGTACTTGGTCTCTCACCCCCGTTTTTAGTTGTAGATCTCTCCACATTTTCTACTCTGTGACGCCAGCCTTGCACGCTGAAACGTGTGCCTAACTTAGGCCCGAAACCAGACAAACTTAATATTGATACCACGCCAACTACCGTGAGCATTGTTTTGGCTGCAGAAGTTATAAAAAATCCCAATCCTTTTCTCGAATTTTTAGCCCCATTTTCAACGAGATTTTGATCTTTTTCACGGAGATTCTTGTTGGTCTCAATCATTGGATCAAGCGTCATTAACCCATTGCGACCAGACTTGTTCACGGAAGGAATCTGCGAGAGATATTCCTTGTCCATAGACACAGAGTAGGGAGGGCGGCTAGGATATGGAGGAAGTAGTAGATCATTGCTGTGCTCCACTGTTTCACTAGCAAAAGTGGAAGCTTCATGTATCACTTCCAATTCCTTACCTTTGTACTCAGAGAGCTTGTCAATTAACATTTTGCGACTGTTTTCAATCTCAGCCAAGGCAATTTCTCTTTCATATCGCTGTTGTTGCTGCAGAACCTAAAAAAAGCACAACGATACATATGATTCGCAAACTCTTATCTCGATCATAATTTGATTATTTTCTCATAGCAAAGCATAAAAATCATACAACTTTAAAAATCATCTTACAAGCATTAATATAAGCTCAAAATAATAAATAAAATCATATTTTCGCAGCGTCACAAAGTAGGAAAGAGTGTGAAGGACTGATGGCATACTGATCACACACTTCCAAACTCCAACGAGTCAAGTTTCATTTCACATTGTGGATTTGCAAGGCCAAGAATGAAGAAACCATTAATTTAGAATGTAAATATGCAATGCAAGGGAAAACTGTATTTCTAACAAAGCACAAACGTAGACACACCATGTTTCCACAATAGTCAAATCAAGCATCTAAATACAATCCGGGACAGTTTAGTTTGAGAAAATGCTTTCTGTTTTCAGTTTTCATTACAAAAAATACCAATTTACTTATTATTTTCAAGGGTCTGCATAAAACTAATGAAAAGGTGTATTCATTCATTAGTAAGGTGGTATTTTCTCAATCCATGAAGCACCTCAAGCACCTAGACTGCAAATACACTGCAGATACCTGTGGTGACAGTTAACCACAGGCATTACTGAACTTGAACATGTACAGTTAACAACTTTGGTCACAAAAATGGAGTTTATTGGCATTTGATTATCGACAAGAATGAACAAAAGCTGGTAAGCTACAAAACTTCCATAACGTACCAAGACCACCACTCAAATCTCGAACTCACTAACTGAGGCAGCAGCAAATCAAATACCCAACCAACAAGCTATGAAAAACAAATACAATCTAGGATATCCCACAATTCCCAACCGCCAAAAAAGCCCCAAATAAAAATAAAGAAAAGAAAAGAAACCTAATTTTGAAATATGGCACCTGCAAAGAAGAAAGTTGGGTCTCCAAGGCTTCAAGGGCATCGCAAATGTTGAGAAGGCGCTCGGTGGCTTCTTCATCGTCGTCGTCGGCGTGCGGCGTGGGACCATTGGCGGTGTCGGTTCTGTGGATGCAATTGGTGATTTTCAATCGAAGTTCTGTGGCTCTGGCCAACACTAACCCTATGCCTTCCTCTTCCATTCTCCTCTTTCTCTCTCTCCCTCTGTCTCTCTGTCTCTCTTTGTTTGTTTCCTTTGTTCGGTTCTTTTCTACCCTAAATTCAATGCTTGTAATTTCAATTTCATAATATTAATTTTGTGAATTTGAAAGAGAAAAAGAAAAGTTTGACATGAAATCCAAACCCGCCAAATGCTTTCCAGTGGTGGGGATTGTGATCAAGTGATTCTGGTGCGCCATAGAGAAAGAAAATCTACGCTCATTAACTTTTGCGCTTTTGTCAAACTTCCCAAACAGACAAACATTAATATCAAAACTTTTTTTATCATTTCCACAAATTACTTTTCAATTTTCATCTCTTTTCTTTTATTTAATTTATTTCAGTGTGTTAAAATACTAATTTATTACCCTGTTAAAATTATTCCACCTATATATATATATATATATATATATATATATATATATATTACTATTTGCACAAATGTCTAGAAAAATTTAGGGTTTATAAAAGTATAAGATGAAAATTGGATTGGATGGATTTAGGGAATTTTTCTTTTAAAAGTAGTATTCTTTCACCTTTTGGATTGCCGTGGGGCTATGATTCTCTAACCTGTTCGTGAAATATAGTAGAAATTATTAGCAAAATATCTCCTAATAAGAAACAAAAGAAAATGTGATGAGTTGGAAAGAATATTTCAACAGAAAAATTATATTACCAAGTAATAAAAAATAACTACTTTTCAAAGATTATTAATTCATAAAAAATTATTGTTGTAGAATCTTTATATAACCCTTACCGAATTCTTATCCTTATTTAACCTTTACCTAAGTTTTAGGTTGAATTCTTATAATTCTCCTATTAATTAGTTCTTCTATTTATATATTAGTTATTTTATTGATTTTTAAGTAAAGTGGAATTTCATACTCATATTTATTGATCTATGGAGTTTTTAGCTTACATATTAGTTATTTTATTTAATTCTTTATGAGTTGTAAGATTTCAGACGATGAATCCTAACAATTTTTTCTTCGATTAGTTTTTCGATCATTTTTACTTAAATATTAGTCTTTTTAACGTGGGAGTTCAAATTCAAATTGAATACTAAAATTTTCCATTTATGAGTCTTTCGACTTATATATATATATATATCATCTTACTTACTTTTACCATTAATCTTTAACTTAAAACCTTCTCTTTACATATTTTTCGTATTAGTCATTTTTACCCTTATGCAGTTCCAAAACTCATTTAATATTAACAACATTCTTCTTATCAATATCTTTATGGTTCTTAACATTTTCTTGAAGATCATAGGATCTGTATACATTTTTCATGTCTCAATTGTCCGCATTTGTAACAATTTATATTTGGCTTCTATCAACATCAATTAAGTTGGTGATTAGATATATTTGTATTCATAGCTTTCACCATGAAAGAGTGAAATAACTACTTGTAAGATATTTTCTTCTATTCTACAGACCTTGATTCTTATACTGTTGCAGGGAGTTTTAGACTTTTAAAAATATGAGAGGTAAGAGATATAAGAGACATATTTTATGAAGAAACTAGTTGTGTATTTTATTAATGTATTCTATATATAAATGCAAGAGAAAATATCAAATATAAAATATTTATAAATATCTCAATCTTGATTTTATAATTTTAAAATAATAACTAATTTTTAAAACTGAAATATATTTCTAAAACTAAAATATTTCTTATAAAATAATTTAAATAAAAAAATATTAAGTAAATATTCTAAAAAACTTAAATATAAACTCTCATTTTCTTCTTAACTTGAGCTTTCTGAATCTTTTGTTACAAAACTCACTCTATAATATATTTTTATAATTTATTTCATACTTATGAACAGTGAATATTCAGTAAATGTTTTGGGGTTTTAAATTTCTATAAGTATACAAATTTTTTGAAAATGTTAAATATATAAAATAGACTTAAATTTTTTAATAGAACTTATTGACATTTCTAGGAAAAGGAGAAAACAGAGGAAATTGGAATGCATGTATTTTTCTCCCATTCCATTTTTTTTAATTGTGTGGATACACCAAAACATAAATCATCTCATCTTAATTTAATATGCAGACATAGTAAGTATTTAACCAATTTCTTTTTTATGTTATTTAAACAATTGACATTCCCGACAATTAGTTTCAACTATTCTGAAGAATCTAATTATAAGGTGAGTTGTAATTTGTAATCATGAATTATTGTCGTACTTAGAAGCTTGTTTTGATTTGAGAGAGAAAAGAGGTTTCAGATAAAGAGGATCAAATGTGAGAGGCACGTGCACCTTTATTTCCATTTTTTTTTATATGCATGCATGAAGGAGCGTGAATTAAAATGCAAAACCAAGCATACAACATCATATCATCACATATATACAATGTTTTGATGTTTGTGAAAAAAATCAATTTTGTTTTTCCCAAAGTTTTTAATGGTATTATTAGCCTTTTGTTTTTTGCCAAGAACAATACTTACATTTTCAAAAGCAATAGTCAGTAGCAATGGTAATTAGGCCCCTGAGAGTGAGAGATGCTCTAGTATACCGTGACCATGTGCAGGCTATAAAATCCGGTTTGGTATCAAGCATTTTCACTTGTAATCAACTCATTCATCTTTATTCCAACCATGGCCTTTTGCAAGAGGCCCACAAACTGTTCGATGAAATTCCCCACCCCAATGTGTTCTCTTGGAATGTCATAATTATGGCTTACATAAAAGCACACAACTTGCCTCACGCACAAGCTCTTTTTGACTCAGCCTCTCACAGAGATTTGGTTTCTTATAATTCCATGTTGTCGGCTTATGTTGGCTCCGATGGGTACGAGACTGAGGCACTTGATTTGTTTACTAGAATGCAATCTGCACGTGACACAATTGGGATTGATGAGTTCACTCTCACGACCATTCTTAACCTTGCTGCCAAACTACGTGTGCTGCTTTATGGGAAGCAGATGCATTCATATATGGTGAAAACTGCAAATGATTTAAGTAAGTTTGCTTTGAGTTCTCTCATAGACATGTACTCTAAATGTGGTTCGTTTCAAGATGCATGTACTGCATTTAGCGGTTGTGATGGGATGGTGGACTTAATTTCAAAGAATGCAATGGTTGCAGCTTGTTGTAGGGAAAAAAAGATGACCATGGCCCTAAATATATTTTGGAAAAATCCTGAATTAAATGATACTGTGTCTTGGAACACATTAATTGCAGGGTACGCCCAGAACGGCTATGTGGAGAAATCACTTACCTTGTTTGTTGTGATGACTGAAAATGGTATTGGTTTCAACGAACACACTTTAGCAAGTGTTTTGAGTGCTTGCACAGGTCTAAAATGTGTAAAGCTTGGCAAATCTGTTCATGCTTGGGTTTTGAAAAGTGGTTACAGTTCAAATAAATTTATTAGCAGTGGCATTATCGACTTCTACTCTAAGTGTGGGAATATCAGATATGCCGAGTTAGTCAATGCAGAAATTGAGATTAAAAGTCCATTTTCAGTTGCTTCATTGATAGCAGGCTACTCATCTCAAGGTAACATGGAAGAAGCCCAAAGGCTTTTTGATTCACTCTTGGAAAGAAACTCTGTTGTATGGACAGCTCTATGTTCTGGCTATGTCAAATCACAACAATGTGAGGAAGTCTTCAAACTTTTCAAAGAGTTTTTAACTAAAGAAGCAGTAGTCCCTGATACAGCGATCATTATCAGTGTGCTTGGTGCCTGTGCCATACAAGCTACCCTTAGTTTGGGAAAGGAAAGTCATGCTTACATCTTGAGAATGAGATTTCATGTGGATAAGAAATTACTGAGTGCTTTGATTGATATGTACTCAAAATGTGGAAATGTTACTTATGCTGAGAAAATCTTCCAACTGGTTACTGATAGTGATAGAGATGCAATCTTATACAATATCATGATTGCTGGTTATGCTCATCATGGTTATGAAAATAAAGCAATTTATCTTTTTCAGGAAATGCTGAATAAAAGTGTCAAGCCAGATGCAGTCACTTTTATTGCTCTTCTATCAGCTTGTCGGCACAGTGGATTAGTTGAACTAGGAGAGCAATTTTTTATTTCCATGGAACAAGATTACAATGTATTGCCGGATATTTACCACTATGCATGTATGGTTGATATGTATGGAAGGGCTAATAAACTAGAAAAGGCAGTAGAATTCATGAGGAAGATTCCCATACCAATAGATGCTACAATCTGGGGTGCATTTCTTAATGCTTGTCAGATGAGCAGTGATACAGCACTTGTCAAACGGGCAGAAGAGGAGCTATTAAAAGTTGAAGCAGATAACGGGTCTAGATATGTGCAGTTGGCCAATGCCTATGCTGCCACAGGGAAGTGGGATGAGATGGGAAGAATAAGAAAGAAAATGAGAGGATACGAGGCTAAGAAGCTTGCTGGTTGCAGTTGGATATTTGTGGAAAATGGTATTCATGTATTTACTTCTGGTGATACATCTCATTCAAAAGCAGATGGAATATATTCAACTTTAATGCGCTTGAATGGGAAACTGTATTTATCTTTCGTAGAGCTGAATCAACTTAATGAAATTCAGGCTGGTATTTAGGATATACTTTGATGGTTAACTAGCCAATGCCACTAAAATTGGATGCTCTGCCACATAAGGATCATAGAGCCACCATCCAATGCAGCATGCTTATAGATAGTATTTGCAGTAGTCAATAGGAATTATAATACTACAACAAAAACGGTTGGAAGACTATTTTCTTCATGAAAGTGCATTTGATGATTTCGAAGAGGTGCATTTGATGACATGTCCTCCTTACATACAAATATTTGATGTTGTCACATCCTATTCTATCCTATCACAGTAAAATCATGGCAAATGAAGTAAAGAGAAAAACAGCTGTAAGTTGGCCTGATGAGATGACTTGGTAAATTCACTGTCGGGATTCAAACTTTTTATGGAGATACATGTCGAGAGAATTTATTCCTTTTGAGTTGAAGTTTTGGTAGATTACAGATTCTGTGAAGGCAGTTATTCAAGGCGGAAAAGGTGGTGCTCTACAATCTACACGACCAACTGTCTCATATTTGGTGGCACATGGAACATAATGAAGGATTAATGCTCCGTGATTATGAAACTCCGTGGTGATTCCACCCTGGTGTGTTGGTGCTGCTATGGGTGATCTGAAGCGTGGGAATGGAAACAAAGAAACATGTCTTGAATTCCTGTGCTCTATTTCGGTTTTCAAGCATGTGAGGAGCTAAGACAAAACCAGCTCTGTGATTGCCGCTGTAGTTGATTGTTGAGTTTTGGTTTTGCTGCTGTTTTGTGGAGACGACGTTCTGTAGGTATGAAGTTCAGATTCCAACAACACTATCAAGGCAGAGGTGGATCCTTGCAGGGGAAAGATAAGCAGTTTGAAGATAAAAGGACCCTTTTGCAACCATGACACACAGCAAGAGTCCATCCTTCTCCTTGTGCAGTTTTTCTGCGCCTTCAAGTCAAGTATTTAGGAAGGACTTGGGAGTTTGCATGACTCCTCGGAGATATTTTAGATACAGTTGATCTGTTATATTCATGGTTTGTTAATAATTCAGTAATCTGTCTACCACTAGAGTAAATGTATTAATTCCTCAAAGAAAAATCGGGAATTTATGCTCCTATCCAGATAATTTTAATTTGTAGCAACAATTGAAATTTAAACTTATATATTTAGTATCTTAAATTTGGGATTAGATCGTTTTTATTCTCAAAATTTAAAATTGAACTTTAGTTTATGTAATTTGAAAAAAAAAATGTTTTATTCTCTGTCCAAAACATAACTCATGGTTTCACTTGGTTAATAAATTACAACTTGTTACTTGATAAACTATTTTGGTTCTACATTCTTGCCATCAATAACTCTTTCCCATTGAAAGCGTTTTAAGTACAAAGCATTTGGTATTGAAATAAAAAAAGTTTTTGTATGTCAAATTATAGAGATTAAAATGATCAATTTTAAACTTGAAGGATCGAAAACAAACTTATCATGAACTTGAATGAATACAAAAAATGCTTGAGTGTTAAAATCTAAATTTTTTTTAGAGTTAATGATTTTCTTTTCAGTCATTCTCTCGTTATCTTTCATGCTGTTTGACCAAAAGGCAATAAGAATGTGCTTTAGAATTGCTGTGCTGGGTGTCAATAATGATTTCTGCTGAGCAGACACAGAAAAAGTATCCAGGATTGAAATATCATACTAAGCTGATGTTGATGAAAAGAATCAAGAATATACATCCATTAACTGAAAAGGACCTTAAGATAGGGAGTTATGAAGCAAAAATTAGTTAAACCTTTGCTTTCTATCTGAAGTACATCTTTCTCTGCTTCGTATTCCCACCTTAGTGACTCACCATCCTTGGTTTAATATCTTCACGGATATAACGCAGGCAACTATTATTCACCTGTTATGTTTTGAAGCAGACAAATTTGCTTCTTGCTCGTTACACCTGTGCTTACCACCAAATGCAAGTTTTGGATAGACAGATGATTATTATACCCACACAAGTACATGAATCCTACCGAGGAATGTCATTACCAAGCTAATTCCTTTGAAATCAAGTAATGGAAAGTGAAGTTATGAGGAGTTAATTCAATGTTTTTCAAGCTTGACTTTGAATGAAACTCTTGAATGCTCTTCCTTTGAGAATCGGGTAGATAAGGCTTAATCATCTCCATCAAATCAGATGCTCCTCGACCTGAATTTTTTGCAAAGGAATCAACCATCTTTGGGAGAACTACTTTCTGTTCTTTGCTTATGGTGATGTTGGACTGAATGTATTCCTCTTTGGCACATTGTAGCTCTTCAAATACTCTCTTAGGTGTGTACAAACGAACCTGAGAAGTTGCAACAAGGACCAGGTGAATTTATGAGAAAATGACCGATAAAAGGGGTTTCTTTAAAGCAGGAGGCTGTGAAAGCTACATATATGTCAAGTACAGAATCTTATGTGCTATTTATAACCTTAACCTAAGAAAAAGGCAAGAATTTCTGAAAACTTTCACTAATCCAAATAAATTTATTCTAACCTATCAATGTTTCAATTTGGTAATTACATCTTTAGATATAGAATTTTCTGTTTCCTTGAGTTAGGTGAATACAACAAAAATTGTAGGTGAACGTATCCTTTTACTTAAAAATACAGAAAGACCAGAAGTCTACCGCAGGATCAGAATGGCTTCCTGTGCAAAGAGCAAATAGTAATAAAGGTTCTGGACGATGTATTGCATATCCTTTTCTTGCATCTCTAACCTTTGGTTTTGTCATTGAAGGAAACCACAACCGCAGCCACTAGTAGAAAAAGAAAGGTGCAATACTGAGTTAAGAAAAGCATACGGACGACAGTTTGATCTATGCCAAACTTATTTGGTTATTGTGTAAAATGAAATATGCAGTCTTCTTTGAGGCTTCTGGAAATCAGATTTACCTGTCCTGGGCGAGGCATTCTGCATCCCAGAATGAAGTTCTGTATCTGGTCTACGCTTATAGTATGTCCACCAATGTTATACGCAGCCTGAATATCCTAGCTTATTTTAGTAAATGTCACATACCAGTCAATTCCATGGAGTTTTATGAACGAGAAACTTACCTTTAGTACTGAAGACATTCTCTTAACATTGTTGGCTGAAATTCCATAAACTAACAAGGCCTGTGGAGGAAAGCGAGGAGGATGATAATGGTTCTGATTTGGAGCAATAACATGCACGAGATAAAAAACAAAAATTAAGAGATTCAGAAATTTTACATGCATTGCTAAGGAATTGTGCACATTAATCCAAAAGGAAAGCTTTTCTTCATGCCTCATATTTCTAGGATTAACGTCTTCCAGCCGAGAAACAAGTGACCTGCAAGAAAGTAGGATATGATGTTGTTCTTCCAGACAAAAGAAATCATCTAACCAAATTTGCATACCACAGTTGATAACTTCAATATTCAAGGTAAAAAATGTAATGTGTAGCTTCATCATCCAACTAGTAGATTATTTAGAAGAGAAACTTTGAATCTAAATAAAATATGATAAAAAACATTATGCACTATAAGATGGCTCACCTAAATCTCCGTAGCATGTATTCAATTTCTTTTAATTTCTGATTATCTGTGCACAATTTCTGTATCCTTGTCATTGAGCAATAAGGTTCGCTAAATTCTTTGCACCCCCTGACATGGAAAGGGTTAGTGGAGTTTAGATTGAAGGATGAGTGTTTCTTCCATTGTGATCCCCACTTACTACCCTGGCTCTGTGAAGATAACTCGTTACCACAAGATGAGTACGAAATAGGGGATGAAGCATTTTTATGATCAAGAGAAGGTGGTTCTGCAAGTTCACAATATATAGCTGATATGCACTTAATCATCTCCTCAGAAAGCCAATTGGGTGTTTCTGGAACGTAATCAACATAGCTACTCCCAAGATGCTCGGCCAGACTTGTTGAACTGAATTTAGCAAACTGAGTTTGCTGCTGAAATAAAATTTGGAAGCCGGATATTAGAGAATGCTGCATAACAAATAAAAGGATGTAACCAGTTTTCTGGTTTTCATTATACTTACCTCCAACATGGATAATGGCAGAGAATGGTAAGAGTCAACTACAGCTTTGGTTTCAATGTTCCCAGGAGAAGCTTCAATTGAGCATGCTGTTCGTTGAGATAGTGCAGAGTGACATCGATGAATACTAGAGTCCAAGACAGTTTCTGATTCTAACTGGTTATTGCATTCCTTAAGGCGAAAGCCAACAGAATTTCTGGGTGAAATGACATTACTACAGTTCACAACAGAAATTTCTTTGTCAGAAATAGCACCATTGCTGGGCACTGCAGATATTACTTTATTTGTGTCTGAAGCTAATTCCAATCTTCTCTCCTTAGGTGATAAAGATGAAATTTGTTGATCAAATCTTTTCCGATACAAAGAGAGTAGGTATTGTTCCAAATACACAACTTCTAATTCTAATATTCCAATTTCCTGAATCAGTTCCTTTGCAGCCTAAAATTACATAAGAGATGTATATAATGGATAGTCAGAAGCAAGACCCAAAAATTTCAACTGAGAAAGTAAAAACTGTACATGTATGTAACTGTACCTTGGGTATTGCATTTTCTAATGCAGCATCCTGTGAAAAAGGCAGATAACGTGCTTTCTCTAATGCGCGCCTTATCACGAATTGTTGCTGTAATCGTTTTTGAAGCTGCAGAATCTTCAGAGATATAAAAACTATAGATTATGAAAAGCTATGTACCAAATGCATTAACTCTAGGTTTATCTAAGCCATGTATAAAAAGGACAATTCCAATCATTGCCTTCAATATTACTGTTATTCTCACTAGAAATGTCTCCACAAAAAGGACTGTGCTGTCATAAGCCTACTACTAGCTGATTGTATAGTGACAACTTAATTATCAGTCAAGATTTGTACCTCTTGAGTCAAAGAGCTTTGAAGATCAATATTATTGTATTGCCTCGTCTTGGATTCAATGCTGTGCTTTAGTTTCCCCAGTTCCTTTTTGTGGTATAAAAGAAAGAGAAAATTACTAAGTTAAAAGTATTAGCTTCTATGTGCTGAAAATCATTCTTCTATAAGAATGCTAAAAACTGCGCTAATAAAGGAATGGAAAATGCTCTCTATATAATGCTCAAAAATATTCATCAAGAAGGTAAATGTGGTATGAGAGAAAAGGAGAGATACCACTTCAGGACGATAAGAAGCTTCACTGATGTTCTCTAATCCATCTGCCATGACTCTTCTTTTCATTGGATCACTGCCAAACAGTAAACAAAAATATCAAAATAGGGAGCAGAGAACATGTCATCATTACAGTTAACATGGTCCTGTTAGCCTGCAAAACCAATGAAAAAAGCTTCCTCATAGGACCTGTTTTGGCAAGGAGGTGAAACAAATACCAGGTTGAACCTTAGTTTTTTAAAATACTTACTCCCTGACTCAAATATTAGAAACAAACAAATTTAAATTCCTTCAATCTTACATAAAGCTTCTATTTCATATTTACCCTTATCTTTAAATCTAAGCATCATTCTCAATAAAATTAATTGAAGGAAATATAGGAAATACCCATCTTTATTGTATAAAAACAAGAATATTAAATGAAGTTTAAGTGTGAAAATAGTTAATTTCACTTATAATTGAGTCCAGAGGGAATATTAACTCTTGGGTTAATTTAGTGTTTCGATCTTGTGAAAAAAGTAAGATTACCTATATTTATTAGCATAAATCTGAAGAAGCCAAAGTTCTGGATAACTTGAAGAACCATTATTTGGTTAAAAAATGAATGTACTGAAGAAGAAGAAGAAGAAGAAGAAGAAGAAGAAGAAGAAGAAGAAGAAGAAGAAGAAGAAGAAGAAGAAGAAGAAGAAGAAGAAGAAGAAGAAGAAGGAGAAGAAGAAGGAGAAGAAAAAGATGTGTGGCGCTGCAACTCGGTCTTCAATTTATTTGGTTTAGAAAGACAAAAGTTGGTGAAATGAGAAAGTGACAACAAATACTGAAAAAAGAAAGAGAAAATGTCGAAAGTAGGAAAGAATTGTGTCTGGAAAAACCTGTTGGAGCGCTTGTGACTTGAAATTGAAACAGTTGGGTCCATGAGCTTGAATTGCTTGAAAACAGAATCGCGCCACTCTATTCCATGCATGTTAGTGTCAGATTGGCTTAAACACTGTCAATGAATGCACCAAAAATCATTAATGCTACACACACACAAGGACCAGATATTGACAAAGTTTCATAAATGTAAGGTCAAAATGGCAAGATACATCCAAAATGCATTAATTTAAAGCATAGCTGCGCTTACAAGCAGCAGAATCTCCTCTCTGATGGAATGCGACTTCACGCCCAGTGAAGCTTTTTCAAAGCTGAATCGATTTGGTGGTTTAAAATCCAAACAGCCTCTCAGTTATATCTATTTCAATTCCGAAAACATATTCTTTTTTTCATATATACGTCTGGTATATGTTATTCTCAACCACTATGGTACAAATACAAGAAGGGTATACTTGTGTTGTACTGCTGTTGACAAACAATCTATGAAGAACATATGACCACCTTTTTTAAATTTTTGACCAACCCACCCTTTTTAGATAAAGTTGTGGTTTTTGCATTTCATCAAAAGAAGAAAAATCAAGTCATAGCTTTTGTAGAATGTATTCCAAAGTAAAACTTAGGGATTACAAAAGAATGATATGACAAGAAACATGGAGGCAAACTGAGATATGTGTATCGCAGAATATGTAATCAACAATGATGCAAATATGTTGCATGCATGTCAAAAGGCACTCCAACTTTGAAACTTTTGTGCTGGTTGGCTTTATGCACTGCATTAAAAGAATCACATAAGTTTAGTTTTTTCTTTTATCTCATAGCAGTGTCTAAAAGCTGAGACCTTCACCATTTAGAATAGAACATAGTGACAAAAACACAGACTGTGATTAAGATGGCAGTTTGTTGGACAATGGACTTACATAATGCATCACCGCACAGTTCCATCCACTCGTGCACTTGGTCTCTTTTCTATGCCATTCCAAGGGCAAACTTCCATGTGATACATCTCACAAATCATTTACCATCATTTGGTTGAAATGGTAAAAGTTTAGTGTTCTTGAAGTTTGATCAACTCATCTTAATTTCCTTCTTAATCCTTATACTTGATTAAAAAAATGGTTTTAACCAGACAGTATATCTCTTGGTTTAAAGTGAAACATGACCCCTAATTGTTTATACTAAACTAAGACAAATGTTACCTACTAATTAGACAACCTGCCACTATCCTCCTATTACAATGAGAGGTGAAACCACTTGGTAATAACTTCACTACCTAATCATGAAAGTGTTTAGTCTAATTTGGTGGCATTCCAACTTGTCTTAAAAATTATAATAGAGTTAAATATGTTTTTATTCCTCAAATTGGAAAGTAATATTGAAATTTGTTAATGTCTTTAACTTTGATACATTTTTGTTTCAAAAACTTTACAAATAAATTGATATATAGTCCTCTTAACCCAAGATGTTAAATGGTATTTTAGATTGAATTTAAGCTGAAATATATCAAAGATATAGATAGACAACTCAAATATTCACTCTACCAATTCTAATTTCGTTTAGGAACTAAAATCATATTTAAAATATAAACAAGCAGGACTAGGACATGCTTAATTACTAAATTATAGAAGTTTGAATATACTGTTACATAACTTACAGATAAATTTGAGGATGCTGTGATAACTTTTATGCCACGTATTTAGAGTGATAGGCTTCATGACCCCTCCACTAGGCGATGCTACCAACGCCAGGGAAGGTTGAAGAAGAAAGCACAGTGAGTTTGGTGACTTGGAATAAAAAGGAAAACGCACTTATAGAAAAGCAGCCTCAAAAGGGCTGAAAGTTTATTGTCAAAGGAAGAAGCAGAGTATGTTTTTCTATATGAGGTGACTGGTTTTGGTGGGCTGTCTTTTGTCTAATTTCATGGAGAAACTTGGATACAACCAATCTTTGCATTGTCAATGACTTTGGTGGGAAAAAGTGCCATGCCTTTTCTCATTGGAGAGGGTGCTATATACACGTAGGGAAGAACAGCATAAAATAATGTCTCTACATCTCTGCTTACAATAATGGTACAGATATATGCATGCCTGCATAGTGAATAATGTGTACACATAATTTTACAATTGCCAGAATAATGCCCTTTGATGAACAATACCTTTTTTTTTTTGCCATCTTTTGACCATAGCTTCAAAGATGGAAAAAAGTTCTACACTAGTTTACACTACAGTACGCCCTCCAGGTTCACCTGAGATATACAAACACCAATCAGATTTAAGCCCAACCATATAAAGGATTGACACCACTCTCTATCCAAAACTTTAAGACAATGAGTTAATAGGTTTTTCATTTTTATATAGTGTTCTACTTTCTCATTTTTATCCAATGTGAGACTTAGACTCACACTTAGATTCCTAATACCTGAGTCAATTACCATATATCCAAAATATTGTTCATCTTAAATATAAAAATTCTGTCACGATTTATCCTTAAAAAATATCTTAAACTATGGAAAGAAGAATGAGTATTTAAATTATTTAGATCTCGATTTTTAAACGATATAAAACTATTAGATGTGATAAGATGAATTTTTATTTACAATGTCCAATTCTTGATATGAAACAAATTTATCACGTATTATTAGAAAGATAAGAAGTACATGTTCATTATGTCCATTTTTTTTTATGAAATTACACTCTATTTTCTTTTTAGATTTTTTATATATATTAGTGAGGGAAAGGTGGCTGAAATATAACAGTAGAGTGGTTTGCAACAGCAGCTGAGGGATAAAAAAGACTGAAAAAAATTGTAAAAAGAAAATCACAATGTTATTTAGCACAGATATCTGTGATTGAATAAAAAAACATTTTATATTTTAAGTGCATGTGTTAATTTTTTTTTATTTTTCTTGTACCCCAACGAGCAAAGGTAAAAATAAAAAAATCTGTTATTGTTTATTAATTCCATTTGTTCTGTTTCGGGTCTTGCAACTCTTCCAATCTCTGACTCACTTTTTGATATTTCACTAAGTTTTTAAGTACTTTGTAGTTTGACTTGTGGCTTGGTTAAACCTGCAGAACCAAAGCCCTTCTATTCTTTTTCTCTGTGTTGGGAGTCTCCAATATGAGTTTCTGACAACAATCAAAGCAACAAGATTAGTTAATTACTTAATTAATTAGAAAAATTAATCTGTCTTATGGAGCAAAACATTACACTGTCAATTTTTCAATGGAGACTGACAGACATACTTGTGACTTCTATAATATATATTACTCCAATAAACCGTATCAGTTCAACAGTTTTTTTCAATGATCCAGAACGAACCAAAATTCTACTAATTTCAAGACCTCAGAATTAGTGAAAACTTTACCTATTAATGTGTCATCAGATAAGACACAGGCAACTTGTTAGTACACAAAATTTAGAACATAAACTTTTACGTGTTGTTGAATTTCAAATGAAAACTGAGTTTAAATTTTCATTAAAAAAATTATAAAATTTTCCTTGGTAAAAAATATTTTAAAGACACCAATTAACTATCGAATAATATGATTTGTAAAAAAATTTACTTTACTCTTTCGGGTGAGGGTATGGTCTTAGATCATAGTCAAACACTTCACGTCACTTTCAATTCTAAAAGTGTCTTTCAAGCTCAAATTGTGTTTTTCTTCACCTTCCTTACTACTTATTCAAGTCGTGCAGACATGTACATGTCAAAGACACTCCGCTCAAGTTAGTAATATGAAGTTCGATTAATACAATAAAGTTTTAAATTCACAATAAATCCAATCATCTACTTTTTTACCTCAAATTTGTATTTATAAATTTCGGGATGAACTTACATTAGCATAGACCTAATTACAATCCAATAATCGATAAACATATTTTCACATGTAAACTCAATTATTAGTGAAGCTTAAGGATTTGAATGACCAGCCGGTTATTGAAGTAATAAGATTAAGAAGTATTTTAACGACAATTAACTACAACACACCCAATAAACATTGATCAGACATTCATATAACCTATTTACATAAATAAATTAAATATTATTCCTTCATCTTATATTTGTCCAACAAAAATTATATTCATAACATCACTTTGTTCATTTAATACTTTTAAATAATGTGGTGTTTTACTTATATTCTTCTGTAATTCTCAAATATTTTGATACACTTACTGCTAATGATAAAGAAAACGATATATCAAAAGGTTAAGAATAATTTTAAGATACTCTGTGAACAACCTACTAAAATGGACAATTAACAAGAAAAAAAATAAAAAATAACAAATAATTTTGTCAGAGATTAAAAAATTTAGTAGAAGGTGAGAAACATCATAGGAAAATGTAAAATTTAAGATGAGTATTGGCACATAGATCAATATGAAAATTGATAGATGAATCATTTATTAGGGTTTGTGTTTAAATGCATGAAGTAAGGAGTGAGAAGTGATGCAGCATTGATGGTAGTAAAAGGAACCAATGCATGCATATTGGGGTTGCTAACATTTAATAGTGTTGTCAGAACCTAACGAAGTTTCTTATTTCAACAAAACAAAGAAAACAGAATCTTAGCGTTGAGATTGATGAGACAGTAATATGTTTGGCATCAATTTTGTTCTCACTATTATTATCTTATACTCTCTTTTCTATAATACTTTTTTTCTTTCAGTCAAAGAAAACTATTTTTTCTTATTTTAATGTATGTTTGTGTTATTGTATTTCCTGTGGGGAAGCATGATTATTTTTCTCTCCCCATACTAATTAAACTAAAAATAAGTTATTTTAAAAATTTTAAAATGACAAAAATATAAAAGAACAAAATTTTGTTAAAGTAGACCATGAAAAACAATTGAAAAGAAATATATTTATAACCGCCATTATCACTTTAGATATACTTGTCATTATTTTATTGATAACTTCATCTTAATTATTATTATCATATGATATTAATAGTGTTATTAAATGTACTCGTATTAACTTTATTTTATTTTGCTTCACCTATTATTATTTTTATTGTCATTTAACAAGTAAATTCAAATACAAGTAGAGTTATCTGATTTTACACCAACTAATATTGTTGATTGAGTTTATTTAATATTAAATTTTTTAAGATTAAGAAACATGTTTTGTAAATTTGAGTGTTTTACAAATCAAAAAGTTTTTGAATTGTATGATGTAGAAGTTATTTTTATTTCTAGATTACACTGTTCAAAGAAAGACTGATTTTTTTTTTGGAGTGCAAGAAGAAACTTATGAGGAGGAAACTTCCTTTGAATACTTATGACAGTTCTTGCTAGTGCCCTATCCATTCCATGCCATGTTATTATAGACAACAAAATGGTTTTTCCCATTAATTATTAAACTTAAGAAAAATTTAAATAAGTTTCTAAGATTTCGTTTTAAATTCACAAAATTAATCAATTCTTTCATTTAAATAGTAATGATAAACTATGTTTAGACGTCAAAATAGAAGAATAATTGAATAATTTTAAAGATTTAAATAAAACTCTACAAATTTCTAAACATTAGTTCAGTTTGTTCATAGATTTAAGTCTAATCCAACACAAAAATACACTTTTTAAAACTAAATTATTCATTTACCTTTTTTATTGATTGCGATTTGATAAGATCACTTTAATGACATAAATTAGAATCGTTGACTTTCTGGTCCTTCATAGACTTCTTTGTCTGCCAACATATTTTTTTCATTGACTTTTCTTTTACCCATGGACTTTATTTCCCTTTTTAGAAAGGTAAAAATATATACATTTATATCTGGAGAAATCTTATAAGAAGAGATATCTTGAGAGAAAAAATTAACATTGTTATAGATTAAAAATAAGTTATATTTCATTTGTTCTTTTATTTCTTCCTCTCCTAAAAATGTGTATGAGGCAGTTCAATTTAAACATGTCCTTAATCTCAAACAAAAGTATATTTCTTCCAATTTATAAAACCATGAGGGTTTTGGATCAAATTTAAAAGTAGAGCATCGACATTAATAGAAGAAGTATAGTGTTTGAAAGGTGAAACTAACAATAAAAATGAGTGAAGTTACCTCCACCTATGACTTGATAAGATAAAGATAGGAATAAAAGGAACCTAGAAGTTGTCCTGAAAGGTGTTGCTAGAAACCCAGGTAGCCATTTACATAAAACTACTAGCAAATAAATGCACCAAGGCTATCTATATACAGCGCTAGGATTTCAGACAGAAAGACAGAGATGCCAATAAACTTTAGAAACATATATCTCAGTAGAATAGAGTAGAGTAGAGAGACATGGGTGAAAGCGAATGGGGTGAGAAATCCAAAAAAGATTAATTCCTTCCAAAAGCAGCAAAGCAATTTATGTTAGACCTGTACGCCTGTACGTATATAAGGTGTCCTTCTCTTCAAAGTCAATTTCTGTCTACAAACTCTGCTGGCAAGTTTAGATCAAAAAAACCACCTCCAACACCATCTTTTCTAGCACGTTTACGAGAAGAGCATCCATTATCATCTGAACTCCCTGATCCCGAAGGCCGATCAAGTTCTGCTGTTACACCTACGCTTGCAGCATATATACAATAATCCTTTTCACTCAGTAACATTTCTGATGGCATCCACAAAGTCAAACTGAAGAAAACATACATAAGAACTTTCATAACATAATTGAATAAGAAAGCTCCAAAATTAAATTTAAAAATGGCCACTTCATTTCCATGTTGGTAAATAACAACAAACAAACGAAACAAGATCTGCAATAAGCACCCTTGAATATGATTATTTATGTATCGCTCGTCTACAAATTTAACACTTTTTGACAGATTAATACAAAGTCTATCAAAACCATGACCATAGATAGCATGCATCAAATTCACACCAATGACTACTATAATTTAATGCACAGTAGATAAATTAAAAAGGCGCCAAAATAACAAAAGTGGCTCACTCAAAATTTCTCTTTAGTACATAATGAGAGGCGGTAACACAAAGTGGCAATGATAACGTCAAAAGGGTCTGGTTAATCATTCAAACAGAACCGACACAGGCACTTACCAGTATTTACTTTATTGTTCCAGCAAACTGAAAGTTCTGAAGCCCTCTCGATGCCCTTTGACTTGTATGGAGCGATACTATGAATGCCAAGATGGAGAGAACCCAATAAATCATTCTCGATGCACTCATACCTGCAGCAAATATCAAAATTTGCAATTATCAATGTCAAAAACTAAGAAATGCACCACAACCTTATTTATTAAAGCGGACACTCACATTTTTTGACAAAGCTTATCAATAATTGTTGAGAGGTTGAGAATCTGCATTCTTATCTCCACAACCTTATCATCTGAAAAGGTTTCAAAAGGTTCCTCCAAAATTTTAGAGAGCTTTTCAACATTTGCCTCGAGCTGCTGCTGTTGATCTTCAAATAAATTCTGTTTTATTTCCCTTTGAGCTTCTGTCATTTCTTCCTTAAAAAGCTCATCTCCAAACATATAAAATGCAAAAGCATATGAATAGGATAGGACTCTCCTAGATCTGAAAAGTCTGGAGAGACCATTATTTACCCAGCTATAATCTCTGAGTGTAGAATCTTTTTCTTCTGAAATGGCAATCTTCCCTTGTATAGTTTCTTTCAGTTTGCTTTCAATCTTAAAGGAGTCTGTGTGAGCTTTATACCGGTTATGATAATGCATATACCGATATAGATCCCTCTTTGCACGTTCTGCCGTTTTTTCTTGCTCTTTGTAGCGACCACAGCTATGACCAGCTATACTTGACCAAGTATGCTCTCGGCCAGTAGCTCCACCGCACAACCAACTGCACCAAAAGGGTTGAATTATTACTAAAATATAAGTAAATGTCAACACAGTGTCAGTGTCAGAGGTGGCTTTCAACTTCTGATCCGTACTGCTGTATTTAATTAACTGATATTTTGCAGACAGAAAGATTAATTGTTAAACAGAATATGCTAAGGCAGGAAAGAGGAGGAAAACTCACCAAAATGCTTGACCACAGATACAGCTAACCAAGTTACAACCACCATTCTTCTCCACTGGTTTGTGACACTTTGGGCATGGTTTTGTATGAACGGTTATCCAATTAACAGTTTCTGACTCATCTCGACACTTCTTAGCCCAAAGCTCCCACATCAGGCATGAACAAGGTGAGTGTGCTTCTGACAAGCACCTAAAACAAAACTGTAAACCACATGAACATTCTACCTCACACAATTCATCATCCTCAACCCGTATTGCATTCCCACAATGAGGTGTACTGGGACACCATTTAACTCTTTTATTGTCTTCAATGTAAGATTCAAGAAGAAAGCGTTCATATTTCTCTGCCATATCAGGGTGCTTTCTACTGAGTAGCGTTCTAACCACAGCTTCATCACATATGGAATTGCACTTGTGTTGCATGCATCTAATACGTTTACTTTGACCCTCATTTATTTTAACAATAAAATGCTCAATCCAACCTGTAAAATGTAAACAAATACAAAACACGCTCATAAATGAAGTTTGCATGATTTTCATCATTGTTCCAAACCACAGGTTATGAATAATAAAACAAATACCCACAGGAGTTGCAAAAGCAATGACCACAATCCATTCTTGTTGTTTCGACCCTAGCAACATCCTCCATGCAGATGTAGCACATTACTGTAGAAGGAACGGATGAGTCAGAGTCGGGATGTTCATCCACAGTAACACCAGCCTCACCAAAGAGAAATGCTTTCCCCTTGTCTACATATACTGCAAACAACTTCTCCACATCCCAACGATGATAAATTAGCAGTGTACGAGCGTGTTGCTCTCTTACCGATAGCATCTCCATTACTCTGCGCAAATCCTCCCTCTGCAAAAATATGCATACCGATCTCAGTAAAAGGTAAAAATATAATTTATCCAAACAAAACACAAAAAGACATCATTTGCCCCCCTCATGTTACCTGTGCAACCAAAAGTGATTCCTTAGTAATCACCTGCAAATGCCAAAGGAGTTCATCAGACTACAATAAACTTAAGAAAAAATAAAACACATAATCCAGCTTCACACCATACCCAAAAAAAAATAATGATAGAATCACAGAACCCAACCAACCCACAGTAACCTGAGATGTCAGTCATAAAGAAACCCTTCAAATTCCAACCCCAAACGAATTCAAGAAAGTCCAAACGTTAATGTCACACAGTCCAACCAGGTAACAAAATTCAAAGCAGCCCTAAAAGCCCCAACCTTCAACAAAACCATCTCAATACAAAACCCAAGATAATGCACCTTAACGTGATAACAATCATCACAAACCAATACAAAAAAGGGAAAAAAAAAATACATACATAAATACCCCACACACAAACAAACAAACGCGTACATATACTGTGACAAGAGGAAATCACAATAATTGAGGGTTTTTGAGACTAGAAAAAAATTGGGATTATCACAAAAACGATATATCCTATCGGAAGGGAATACCTTGGTTGTGGGACCCTTGGAAGAGAGCAACGCGTAATCCTCGTCGTTTTCGTAGGCCTCGACGGAGTCATCTTGATCGGAGTCGTAATGGTAATCCTCATCACTGCTCGCGTAATCTTCCATCTCCATCACCTCCACCCAAGATTGAATGCCTATTCAATTTCAATTGATGAAACAAACAAATATCGCACAATTAGGGATTCGATATTCGATCGAATCCGGTGATCGGAAATTCAATAACTGAAATTCCGACGAGATGGCCGGCAAGACAAAGCGCAGCCACTCACCAAGACACACAGAAAGAGAGAGAAACAACCTTTCCTTCTTCCTTTTGCAGTTTTTCGCACTCCCTTTCCTTTATATAAATTACAAAATTATTTCAATTATTCTTTTGCTATATAAATATGGTAGATTGATTTAATCTTCATTGTTACTATAGATATTATTATTATTTTTCAATTTCTGAAAATTTTATACTTTTAAAACTACCCCACATTTAATTTCCATTTTATTTATTTTATTCATTTTATTTTTTAATTAATTATGCATTTGATTTTATTTATTTAAAATGTGAAATTTCTCCAAACTTCATACATCATATTAATAATTATTTAATTGTATTTCAAGTATAACTCAATAGGACTGTGAAATGATGATAATTATTTCAATAATAAAACAATAGTTCACTGTCTCCACTTTTTTCAAGTTCAACCTCATTGGTCATCCAGATTTTTGCTTTAATTTTTAATAAATGAAAAAATGTATTTTTTCTACTTTCTTTTCTCATTATTTTCACTTATAGATTATATTTACTTTTCCTATATTTCCTGAAAAAGAATTGTGAAATAAATTGGTTTTTTATTATTATCTGTTGCTTTGGTGTTAGCATATAGTTATATTTCCTGAGTATCTTATTTTATTTGTTGACGTAATCTTGGAAATTTTAAGACTCACATGCTTGGTTATATTTTCATATGAGTATGTATTCTTTTTTTTTTTAAATATCATTAATACAAGTACTTTTAAATTTTAAATTAATTTACTCTTGAGTAAGTAAATTGCTATGATTATTTTGAAAACAGTTAATACATGAGTAGTTAAATGAGATGTGATATTTTATTATTTAGATATTTATATAGTTTTTTATATTACACTATTTTATTATAATTATTAATTAACATTAATAAAAATACGTGCATATAAAAATATAAAAATGTATGTTTACTTTTATTTTATGTTACAAAAATAAATATTTATAAAAAATATATTCTTTAAAAATAATTACAAAAGAATAAATACAAAATTTATTGAATAAATCATTTATATTAATAAAGATAAGGATAAAATCAGTAATCTTCTATGTATGTATAGGTATAGGTTTGGAAGATATTTATATAGTATTTTTTCATATTACATTATTTTCTATAATTATATTAATTAACACATGATGGAAGATATGTGTTTCCTTTTATGATTATTAAATAAGTAATTATTTTAACTATTATTGAAATTAAAATATTATTAAATATATAAATTATAGTCTTAAAAAATGTATATAATGTAAAAGATAATGATTAATAAAAATTTATATCAATAAGGATAAAATTAAGTATAATGTGTACACCGAGAAATGGTAACTCTCTTTATATATAATTATAAGGTTATAATATATATATATATTACGTAATTAATAAAATAATTTGTAACGAGGATAAATTCGATAGTAAAATGTAACTGTTAAGAAAAATAATCCTCTTTATCTAAGTACAAATTATAGGTTTAAATGTGTTCGGCGTATTTAAAATTAGAATATTTTGAGTTTATTTTAAATTTGATTTGAAAATTTTACGAGATTGTCTAATGAATAATAGATGTAAAATATATATATATATATATATATATATATATTTAAATATATAATTGAAATAAGAAATATAATTAATTAATTAATTTTTAAATAGAAAGTCAAAACATTTTTAATTAATTAAAAACTAAAAATATAAATGGAAATACTCTAAAATATCAATTATCTAAGTCTTTACTTTTAATATTTATATTAATAGAGTACTTTAATGAATAATTTTGGCACTCTATCTTAGTTAGAAAATAAAAGGTAAATTATTTGTTTGGTCTTTATATTTTCACTTTTATTTTTTAAGTTGGTATTTATATTATTAAAATATTCAATTATTTTTTTAATATTTTTTATTAATATCAGTTTGGTATTTTTCTGTTAATTATCAAAACATCATTATAAAACTGAAAAGAAAAGACTGGTGGTAATTTTAAAATTACAAAATTTAATCGGAGCTTTTAGTGATAGAATTGAATAAATTATATAAATATAAGACTCGGTTAAATAAATTATATAAATATAGAGCTAAATGATTTAAAATATTTGCTTGAAGATAATATTTGTTGGGGTCTAAATGAATCATGTCAAATAAAATGTAGCAGGAAACTAGTTGTAAATGTCTATATATTAATAGAAATATTAACAACAAAAACACAGTTTTATGAGTTTATTTTAAAAAATTAGAAGCAATCTGAGTTTTATTTATTCTTTTAAAAAAATAACTTATGGACAAAATTTACTTCAAAACTACAAATAAGTTGCATGTATAATATTTAAGGACTATAAAATATATATTTTGCTGCTAATTATATTTACTATTTGTCAATTCTATTGTTTTTACTCGTGTGAAAGCCTATAATGCATGTATATTTTGAATTTTAAATTGTGAATTTAAATATTTTAAAATTGGAATAGATGACATATAACTCAAATTTCTCAAATATATCACTTTTTTATATTATAATATTATATTTTAAAGTATCTTCACATCTTAATTAATGTGATTTGTTGAGTTTTTAATATACAATTAAAATAAGGTAAAGTTGTACTTTTCGAGTTTGTCTAGGCAATTATTGTTTAGGCTTATATTTGTATAATTTATTCAATTATTTTTTATATTATTAAAAATTCCAAATAAGTTTCTCAATTTTTAAATTAGCATCAATTTGGTTTTTTCAACTAAATGATATTATTAGTTATTTATATCAATTGATGGATGAGACTGAATTGAAATAAATTTAAATCTTGAGGAGTTTAGTTGAAATTTTTAATAATACAGAGACTAAATTAAAGAAACTATATTATATAAATATAAACATAAAAAATACGTGACATGCGGTTTTCTTTTAGATAATGGCGTAAACGTCAAAAGATAAATGTATCAGTAATAAATGTTTATATTTATATATTTAAAAATTTACGATAAATAGATATTTTTAATATATTAAAATTATTTTATAATTACAATTTATAACAAATAAACATATATAACTGTATAAATATATTGATCTATATTCAACAGTTTATAAAGTTGTAAAACATTGCTTTCACTAATTTAAAATATTTTCAAAAAAGCTCTCTCAATTTACAAAAAATATATATTTAAATTAAAGATGGAAAGGAAAAATAAAACTTAAATATACATCTACGAAAGGAAAAGAATGAGTGAGTTGAGATAATTGAAAGTATTTTTTTATTAGTTTAAAGTTGTATTCAATATTTTTTTTCATTATTTTGTAATAGTAACATAGACAAAAGTTATAAAAGTTAAGAAAACTTATCTTTTAAAATTTATAACGTAGAAACTCGAATCACATCATAGAAATTTTATAAAACCAATTTTATTATTTAAAATCATATCATTTTTCTATAGATTGATTCCTTTAAAATTCTTACTCTTTTATAAATTTTTTACCTTCTGAGTCATCTGAGATTGTCAAAGTAATCAATATGCCAAGGTCTTTAAGTTTGTCTAATTTGTTCTTATAAAAGAGTAAGTTAGTTTATACTCTTCTATCTAGTTTCATGTTTTTCAATATATGTGAACAATGTTTTACTAATGTGTCATTTGAGTCTTCTAATAGGTTCTCTATTGAGCAATAGTTCTAACGACGTATCCTAATCATGAATATGTTGTTTGTAGGTGCAGATAGAGTCCTTTGAGCTGAGAGAACGATTTTAGATTTTCTGGAGTCTTTCAGTCGTTTATGAGGTAAGAAAAGCTAAAGTACCTTGTTTTTAAGTTTCTGGTGTGTTGAGAATCTAAGTTGCATGTATAAGTTACTTGAAATTGGCTAAAATGTTGATATTGGTGTTTGTGCATATGAAATGTGACATGTTGAGTTGTATTAGGGCTTTGAATCGCTTTGGTGATTGAATGTTGAAATGTTGGTATATTATGATTAAGATTGCATCTAAGGTGGATTGAGTCATTAATTCGTGTTTAATATGATGGTTGGTTGTTTTGGACATATAGAATTAGTGTTAAATTGTTTTGTAAGGTTGGAATGATATAATTTTACAAAATTATGTAGACTCGCATAATAGCATATACTTGTTGGACGAAGCTAAAGTCAAGATGCTATTGATGTGGTAGTTGTTGGGCAAACAGAATCTTGCTGAATGAGACCAAAATCAAAAAGTTCACTGACTTGACGTTTGTTGGGTGAGAATATACTCGTTAAGTGACTTTTGAGATAAATTAAGTCTTTGATATTCTCGTTGAGCGAACAAATTTAGTTACTGAGTATATTGTCAAACACTATTAGCTGTAGGACGTTTTATATATATATATATATATATATATATATATATATTGTATTATAAGTTATATATGGATAACTATAATAGTTGTTTATATGTATCATTGAAAGTGTGAGATATCCAATGATAATTAAATATTATGAAATTGGAATATTACAAAGTTTTAATTTTGAAGGAATTTCACTTGTTCTGAGTTGAGCACAAAATGTAAGCTTTATTTTTTTCATTGAAAAGTGAGAATAATAAAAAAAAAGTATAGGAGAAAAATAGAAGGGAGTTTGAAAAAAAAAAGAGTGAAGGAATACAAATAAAAACAGTTAGGCAACGTCAAAGTGTGAAGAGTAAAATACCCGAAAGAAAATGAGTGATGATAAAAAATATCAAGAAAGGAAAAAAAAAAGGGTGGTAGAAAGAAGGTACAGGTTAAAGAAAAAAAAAACAGAAAAATTACCATGACAGAAAAAAGTACACTGAATTCAAAATGAAGATCATATTAAAAACAAAATTTTATCAAATAAACCTTATAAATATTAGGATCAAAATACTAATTAAATATAAAATTAATCATTAAACAAAAGCAAATTAAATTAAGCAAGCATATTTAGAATTATTGATCCTCCTTCCTTTCTCATGTTTGGCTACCTTCTCTCATTAAATATTTTAATTTAACCAAAGCTCGATATTAATTTTTTATTTTCTAAATACGTATTTATATTTAACAATATATAAATTAAATTATCTATACAAATTAAAAAATAAATATGTAAGAAGTTTGAATTAATTTTGTCCCAAACAAAGATTTAAAGGTATAGACAACTTAAATAAAAACCTAAACCCTAAACTTCAATCAAAGCTATTTAGACTTATAATAACATTTCAAATTCCTTAAAATTTCAAAATTTCTTATCCAAAACACAATTTAAGGTAATTAGCCTAAAGCATGCCAGCCTTGGCAACTTGAGTTGCTTTCATTGACTTTACAACAAACTAGAATTACAATTTTGGAGCCTCATTACATTGTTTAATCCACTGTTATGATAATTGCACTCATCCTTTGAAGCAAGGAAATTAAATTTGCGCTAAGAAAAATAAATTGAAATGGGTGACAAAATCCTAATGCAATACAAACTAATAGTTCAACTCTTCAACATTGATTCGGAAAGCAAAATCTTCACTTTCTAATTCTTCATGAAGTAGATTAATAGACGGCGCTTCAAACCCCTTTGTAGGTGGCACATCATCATATGACGATCTCTGTCCCTGAAAAATGTTTCATCAAAACAATTAAAACAAAAACGCAGTCATAATCGTCATCAACCTCTTATGAACAATCCTACTATACATCATATATAACCAGAACTACATTCAAGAAACAACTCATTGTTCATTTGAATTAATTATTTTTCTTTCACGGAGAGGACAAAACAACAAATAGTCACTTCTTCCTTTTCAAGGCATCACCATGATTTTGTGTGGTGGAATTTATTCTTGTCTGCTATCCGAACAAGCTGCCAGGTGTCTCACCTAGTGCTCCATCAAGGATGACGATCCAAAACTAATCCCCCGCACATATAGCACACTATATAAAAACCCTCCCTCACCTGAGAAAAGATGCACTCACACTACTCGTGATGAAATCTATACTTCCTCATGTGAATAGACTAATTATCTATATTGCACAATGTAGCAGTTTTTAATTGTAAAAAAGTAGGAGTATGTTAGATTTTTCAATGGAATATGCAACATCACATTGGTCCTGTATTTATAAATTCAACAACTTTGTCCTTGAAAGATATGCATGACATTAAATTAGTCCTTTGATGTGGCATTTTTAGCCATCAAATTGGTTATTGGAGTACAAATACAAATAATTTTCATCATCAGTGAAGAACCAATCTGGTAACGTTAAGTCAAGTTTAAATTTGAAGGACCAGAATGAGTATTCACTATAAAAGGTAGTCAATGGAATGGGGAATTATGGTAGAAAACTCGTATGTTCAAGTCTTGGTAGCAATACCTTAAAATAATAAGGAACAAACATTTGTTTTTATCAGCATAAGAAAAACAAGATTATAGGACCAACCTTCTTAAGAATGTAGACAAAATAGTGAAAGGTTTCACCAAAAGTAGTCCACTCAATAGACCAGGTGAAATCTGGTGCGTTAAATATAGGGCGCCTGAAATGTGGCTGCCAAGAAAATTTAAATATATTAGAATCAATAACAGCAACACCAATTAAAGGAGACACACCAAACAGTTCCTTTTTGAAACCTGGCCAAAAGTTACTGAAATAAATGTGCCACCAGCTTTCAAAACCCTGTGAACACCTTTCAAAGTGGCCATGACCTTGGATAAAGTTTCAGGCTTTGGATTCCATGGGTCACCACTGTCCACGAACAATACATCCTTCAAAACCAAGAATCACATGTATCCCATAAACTTCAAACAATCATCGTACGGGAACCACAATCATTAGTTTAAGACATCAAGCCAAAATCCCATCATAAACGAAAGCAAAATCATTCAATTTACCATAGTTCCTTTCTCAATAACCAAATCAAAACACTCATCCCCAAAAGGTAGCTCTAGCATATCAGCTTGCAGCACTTTTATGTCTATCCACAAAAATAAAAACACGTAAAATAATAACTACAAAAACATGTAAATCACATAACAACCAGAAACACAGAATCACGTAATAAAGCTAATATTCATACTCAATCGCCCACATGTGTGTGTAGCAAATAATTAAGCTCCAAAGACAAGATTTTCTCGTCAAAAAATAAAATTACTTTCTCGCCCAATTTCAAATTCCCTTATGAATGCACAAATTAAAATCAGTTTTTTTTTTTTTAATTATTGTATTTTTTTTCCTACGGAATTTATCCTAACAGGACCTTAATTCAAATGCAGAAGCTAACCTTTGAATCCCCGGGAGAGTAACCTCTTTTGCATGTTTTGAACCGCAACATGTGAAAGATCAATGCAAGTTATGTTGGTCGTGCCATCCTTATGCAATTGTTCACACATTTGTGAGTTTCCACATCCAAGCTCCAGGACCTGCAAATACGTTCGCGTTAGCCCCGTTCCACCAGAAATCGTAACCTAATGCGTGAACCAAGCATACAGTGGAATGGGGCGTGAGATGGGGTTGAATCAAGTGGCAAAAATGGGAGTAATCCTTGAACCACTCGTATTCTTCCTCCTTCGAGAATCTCTCATCCCTGACACCAACCAAACAAACATTAAAATAACTTTTTGAGAAATTCACCTAAATTGTTGAGAAGATTTGATCAACGAATAGGGTTTACCAGTAGGAAGGATTAAGGTAGGCCAATGCAGTTGAAGGTGTTGGCGTATCTTCCATTGTTCCTCTTCAAACTTCAATCCAAAACCCTAACACCAAACCCCTCTATTCCTTCGGAACACAGTAAATTGAATTTTATTAGTATCCGTTGACACTTGACAGAGGAAAAGAAAATACTTGAGATTAAATCGAATACACTTAATTAATTAAGTAATTAATTTTAATCTTCCTAATTTCGTATGTAAAAAATGATGATTAGCAAAATATGTAAACTATTTTACTTAATTGGAAACTCTGATAAAAAACTGCATTGACACCTTTCTGTAAATTAATGGATTTGAACTTTTTTTTTTATAATTGAGTTACTAAATTATATAAAAAAAATAAATATACTTTTAGTCTTTAAACAATTTTAAATTTTGTCTAATTTTGTTAAGAGAGATTGACACGTGTACAGAGCATAATTCAACATGACTTCAAAAATAAGTTAATTTTAAAACATAAATTGTTCATTCATTTTAGTATTCATTTTTTAATTTGTTTTCCACATTTCATTATTTGAGTTTTTTTCCCACACGTTTTATCATCATATTATTTAACTTTTATATATTTTATCATTGTAATGTAAACAAAAAAATATTTTGCATAAATTGTTAAAACAGTGTTGTTTCATTACAATTGGTAATAAAATATATATCTAGTACCACAAATTTTAAATAATTTCATTTCAATCTTTAAATAGATGTTTGACATGTTTTAGTTTCTAAACTATAAAGAAAAAAAAAATTTGGCTTGAATATAAAAAATAATTTTGAATAGTTGAAAGTTGAAAAAGGTTATAATTTTTTCTTTTTAACTTTTTTTTGTTTGACGATCACATTCCCGATCATCAACATCCTATTAGATCTTACGTTGCTAAAAGATTTATATTATTGGTAAAACATATTTTAATTTGATAATATTTAATCATATTATTATAGCATTAAATTAAAATTAAGAAACTACGAAAATAAGATAAGACAATTAAGGAATTAAAAATATTAGCTTTTTTCTTTCTTTCTTCACCTGTGTTCTCCTTATTTTCCATTTATGTTTTTTCTTATAAAATTTATGAAATTGATGAAATTAAATTAAATGTTCACATAAAGCAGAAATCTTTATAAGAAATCTCATTTATATAGCATAAAACACGATTTTTTTTCCTAGGTACTAAATGACTAAAAGCATATATTATTTGTCCCCTTCATTAATAAGACAATCCTTTCCAAATCCAAATTACAAGATCACGGAAAGCTATTAATTATCCGTAAATAAAACTGAACAGGAAAATAATAAAAATAAATTGTAAAAAATTGAACATGAAAAGTGATACTTTTTCCTTGTTTAGATTCAACCACAGGGAAAATAAATTACAAAAAGGAGCAATAGTGTTTGTTGAGTTTCGCCAAAAAGGTCATAAAGAAATAGATGACACTGCTGAAAATTTCAATTAGCAGAAATGATTCTCTTCATATTTGAGTCACCATCCATCAGTTGTTGCCGCATAGTCTCTTTCAACAGTTCTATCAAAATTATGTATAATAGTAACTTCAAGAGTAAAAATAGAATTTGTATTTTGTATTCTCTGCTGAGTTTTGGTGTTGTTTCTTTATTAAATCTTCAAAATATATTAATTTTTGGTGTATTGAAAAGTTTTTAATATATTGTGAAAGTTCAACAGAGGAACAACACCAAAAACTCAGCAAAGAATCTGAACTGATAAAAATAAAGCATAAACCATAGTATAGTATAAATAATCTGCATTTCTAACCTTGTCTGATTGAACAGAAAGGCAATTCCTAGGAATTTCTGAAGGAAGGTGATGGTGATGCAGGAGGCTTCAAGTCCTCATACCTGGATGTTCATTTCAATGAATGTTAACACTACCTCCAAGAAACATAAGACAAATATGCATTAAACTAACAATATGTTAAAAATTAAGGACAGCCACCTAAGCATGATCAGAGATAATCAAATTGAGTTCCTGCATTGAAGAATTCTAAGATGTAATGGTGAACTTGACACATTTTTACCAAAAGCCTTGATGTATTTGATCTATGCATATTCTCACTTACACGTTCTTACCTAAGTCCATTCATTATCAATGCATGATTTCTCCATAACCTGAATGTCCTAGTTCCAACCAGTAAATAAAATTCAGAATTATACAACCCAATGAGTTAGTCATTAGTTGGCAACCATGTCCTCACACCATATATTATTTTTCTCAAGTGTAACTATGCAGCATGCCTTACATAAGGAATGAAGAGTCATTGGAGAAGAAACAATTATATTTGAAGGCAACTCGGAAGAAGCTCACATCGTATAAGGTGACAGTGGTCTTGACTTGGGTTCGGGGAGATGTTCCTCCTTCGGTTCATCTGGTGTTGAAAGTTGTGGTGTTCCATTACTTGATATTGTGTCTATCTGTGGCACACCATCTGCAGCAGATGTGGAAACTGATACAACTGGTGCATTAGGAGATGGTGAAGTGGGAGGTTTTAAGTCAGGATATCTGCAGGCATAACATGGCATCAGGGAACAAACATCACAAGAAAATCACATTGAGGGCAGTGACATGATTGATATAAGTTGAAAACCAAACTATATAAGGTTAGAAGGCAACTTACGCTACATAAGGAGAAAGAGGCTTCTCCACTTTGGGTGAAGATGTTGCCTGAGTGATGCCATCTACTCCTGGCACACTACTTGGAGTATCCGAAACACTTGGTTTTGGCACTGTCTCACTGATCTTAGCTTGTTTCTCACCACCGGGCTGAGATGGAGTAGGAGATGTTGGTGGCTTTAAATCATCATAACTAATAAATAAGCATCAAATTAGTTTATGCATGTACAGACCACAATGAAAAGTTGGTAGTGTCCTAATCCTTATTACCTAATCAGGAAGAGTAACATATTTCACTGCTAACATTTTAATGTTGTTTAGGCAATATTTGCAATTTGGCTTACGCAGTATAGGGAGAAAGTGGCTGTGTTGCCACTGGTTTAGGTTGTGAAGCTTCTTGCTCGGTGGCAATACTAGGTTCCACTGTCACAACATTGGCAGGGGGTTCTGGAATACTGGGTGCTGGAATGTCTGGTTTCTGAACCATCCGAATAATCAATTAACGAATATCACTTGTTAGCAATAGCAAGGTGTGGCTTATAAAAAATAGCACCCTCAACGGAGGAAGTACCTTGGGAGAAGAAATGTAAGGACGTTGAGAAGGTATCTTTGCAAGAAGTTCCTCCATGGGAGTCAGCGGTGCAGTTGTCTCTGCAATTGCCTCCACTATTTTACAATATGATAGATCACGATTCTTGGCTATGACTGCCAAGAGTTCAGCAATCTGCAATGAATCAGAGCAAGTTAATTTTGCACTTGGCTAGAACTTACTTACCAATTTAATCAACAGCACGTACTAATATTCATAAGAGGCAACAACGACTACCAACATATTTACATTACTTTCCGAATATACAAGCCACATGGGGAAGCAAATATAATACATATTGTTCTGTATGTGCAGACAAGAATCAAACAAGCATGGACTAATAAAAAATGATTGTTTTGATCTCAGTAGATATGTATTGATAATCAGATATACTCCTATGGCAGATCGGCAGGTAGAAACTGTAGCAATCACATCTAAAGTTATACAAATACATTACCTACAAGATTCAGGATGGGGATTATGGGAAGGAGAATGATAATCCATATTCAATGGTTAAGGAATCAAAAGCACAAAGGTTTTCTGAGCAATTGTAGTATTGGATTCTACTAATGCACTCCCATTCAGGACACTCATTAGCATGATCCTCAATTTCTAGTATAAACTCTTACAAAATTAGATTGGCAATGATCCTACCAAGAAAATATATAATCACAAACTAAAAGAGTGCCAAAAGGAAAGAAGAACAAACAAGAATAACATTTAGCAGTGTACTGTTTTTTGTATCAATTTTCAGGTAAAAGAACTATGAGAGCTGCTTTTACTCACATTCCATCACACACAAAAGCATTTTTCTTAAATTACGATGCTTAAAAAAATGAAGTACTTGAATACTTTTAAGTTTGAACATCAGAGTTAACATGTTCCATATATCACATCATAATTTATAGCTATATACAAGAAAACATTTCACATGATAAGTACCTGAAGGTTTGACACCAGACCCCCAAATAAAGTATCTTCTGTTGACAGGGTTATATTATGAGTTTCCTTGAAAGCATCTGTAGGCCGCTCCATACCTCCAGGTCTCACTATCTGAAGAGTGACAAAATAATTTTTCAAATAGAACCATGCACTTGGGTGAAATTAGTACGAGAGATTCCTAATAACTCACTGTGTATGGAAGTCCACTGGCCACCAGTGCTTCTTCTGCCTTCCTTTTCCAAACAAGGACTCCCCAAAACAAACTTCAGAAGCAGAATTAGGCAATCAGATGAACTTCTTTATGATCTCAATATGTGAACAATAAGTACTGCTTGACTACAAACTACAAATATGGAATTTTTTGGACACAGCAAGTACATGAGAAAGCTTTCATACTCACTTGAGGATAGCTGCAGGGAAGCCAATTTTGTTCGTTCCCAGTGAAGTAACCAATGTGAAGTGATTTACTTTGGCAACAGTTGCTGCAAGGTACAGAGAACAAACATTTGCATTTGTGTTTTCAACTTTTAGTACAATATGAATTAATTACTGCTCAAGAAAAAAATACATAAAAAATAACAAATAATAATCACTGACTGATTAGGCCAGGCTGATTTCAGTAACTGGGTTTGTTTTAGTGTTTCAATCAAGTTTAAGGCTTAAAAGAATTGGAGCAGCAAACAATGTTAAGACAAATCAAGACCAAAACACACAGAATGCAAATGGCACTTAAACGTAAGATAGTGAAAGTTCTCTGTTACCAGCATCGATTAGATTTTTGGTGGCCTGATAATCTATCCGAAAGGGTCCAGTGATGTCAAAAACTTCCTTCTCACTGGCACCAATGGTACATATCACTGTTGATGCATTGCCTAAAGCCAATCCAATCGTATCCGGTTTCTCCAAATCACATTCTACAATTTCAAGCTTCTCTACAGCTGGGCTAAAACCCAAAAACAATGTTATTCAATACACCAGCATTTTGTTGTAGGAACCAAGACATTTTGATTTCAAAACTTTCTTGCCTTACCTTGTCCCCCTCCAGTTGCACTTGAACCACCAAGCTTCAATTCCTGAACACTCTGCACATACATGTATCTTTAATGCATATCCATTTTAAAAAAGATATTAGTCATATAACATTTTTCAAATAATTACTTATTACGCCACCTTAGTTAATGCACCCGCCCTCTGAGCACTCCGCACTCCAGCTCTGACTCTAAATCCAAGCTTTATCAGCTCCCTGGATGAGACAGACTATGATCACTTAGCATTTTGAAAAGGTTAACATTTTGAAAAGAAAATGCAGACAAACGTACCTCACTGTCCGTGAACCAACTTTACCAGTAGCACCCGCAACAAATACCAAGTTGTCATCTTTGGAGTCTGTTTTCTCAGATATCCCCTCAGCAGTACCCACACTAGATTTAGTTGAACCTTGTACACAACAAGGTGCTTGTTTAGATTCACAAAGAAAAAAAAAACCTTTTTTTTTTCAGATTAATGTTTACATATTTTACTCAGGTTGATGAATTGATTGAACTGAAACAAATTCAAGTAACTTTATCATATAAAAAATGTATATTCCAAATTTTAGAACAAATGGCATTCCAAATTAAGAAACATGTTCTGTCAGAGAAAAGGAGCAACATTTATCACCTGAAGCTTGAGTTCTGGTGCAACGAATTCTGTGTTTTGTTGATCTTGTGGAAGAAGGGTACCTTGTGAAATGGGAAAGGTTGACATGGGCACAAGGTTTCTCAGTGGCCCCTCTCTGTGACAGAGAGGAGGGGATGGTGGTTAGAGTGAGGGACTGTACGGAGAAAGCCTCCATAGACACAGAGGTAGAAGGATATGGAGGATTGAGAATGAGAAGGAGAATTGTGAAGCTTAGTTTTGATGATGTTATCCATTGCTATCTTCTCTCACTGCCACCAATGCCATCCTCTACTCTCTGTGGATATGATGCCTCTGCCCCACATGTGTGACTCCTTTGGTATCCATTACATTGATTCCACGACACCATATACCCTTTTTTCCTCTCTCAATTTATGAGGTTTAAAAGAATCTACTGCATAAATTTTAAATTCATCTATAATCAATATATGATGAAAGAGATTCTTGATATGTAAATTCATTTTTAAATATAAAATTTTACCGCACATGAAACTCACAGCTACTGACTTTTCTATAACCATTTCTTTAATAATAATGTTGAGATAAAATTCAAGAAGAATAAACTTTTTCCTTGTTTTATTTACATTGCAACGCAAATTAAACTGCAAAAAGCAACAACAGTGTTGTTGAAGAAAAATAAATTACATTGATTCAAAGCCTTGTTTGATGCATTTGATATTTGCATCACTTGCAGGGTCCTACCTTAAGCCAATTCATTACCGATGTATTGTTTCATCCACTTGAACTTTGGAATGGAACCAAAATAAAACTCACAATTGTACAGAATCATGTGTCATTCGATGATACCCCTGCTACTTTGCATATAGTTTCTATAATGGTTCAACATGTGTACATTTGGAGCAAGAGGCTTCTCCACGGATATAAAAATTTTTGGATTACGTCAGGATTATCTGATAATTTTATTTATTTTAAATTGTTTCTGGAATTTAATATCATTTTAATGTGACGTTTATTTAGATTTAAATTAAAGAAAATATAATTTTTTATTTTAAACAAAATTTATAATTAAATAAGATATTGAACCAACTCATTTAATCTAATAACCCGTTGTAGGTTAGACTAGGTTCGAATTTTTTTAGTTTGTTAATAAGTGAGTCGGGTTGGGTTGACTCATTAAATGATCAATCCGTGATGAATCGGACCGAATCGAACCGAGTTATCTGTTTTAATAGCTTTAATAATTAGTATCCGTAAGTTGAATAATATAATATTCGTATCTAACCTATTTATAAGTAAATATTAAAATATCTATTATGTAGTAAATTATTTGTCATCTTTCATTCTTTCTTATGGAGGTGTTGTATCAGAGTACTCGTGAAATGCTACTTATACTGATCTTTGCACCAAATCATCGTAACTGAGAACAAACATCCAATTAGTGTATGCCTCTACACAGTACACAATGAAAATAAATAAAATATGTATTCTGATATTACATTACAATTTGAAATAAAATATTAAGCCTTTTTAACCCAAATGTCAATGCGCCTGTGAGTAGAAGTGTTGGGATCTAGAACAATAATGTTAGGGCATGATATGGAGCATTTTGGGATTTCATAGACTCCTATGGAAGTGCAAGTGGAAGATATGGGGGTAGAAAGAAATAACCGTATCCTTGTATCACACGGGCCAAAGGCCCACTTATTTTCTAATTTCATTTCTTTCTTCTTTATTTCTCTAACTCCTATCCTGTTGTTCTAAATTTCTTATATCATCTCATTTTTTAAAAATCAGACATGTAATTCAGGTGTTTTGAAATATTTAAAATTAACCATATTTAATTTTAAACTAAGTGCTTTTTACTTTATTTCTTTTTTTTATCTTATTTGAACTTATTATTGGTTTGGTAGGTTGATAAAAGTAATCATTTCAAGTAGTTTAATTGTTGACTAAAATTTGATTTTATTTGGTTATGTTGTTTTATGTTTCTAGAATATTGATGTTTTTTCAATCCTCTTTAGCTATTATTTGGAGTACAAATAATTTACAGGTAAGCAAAATCATTTCAAATCGTATTATTTAGATTGTTAATTTTGTGTGTGATTATAAATGTTGAAATTGAAAGTAACATACTTGATTTAGATGGATTTATTTGTATAAGTATATTTACTTTGAACATCTATAACACTGTGTTCGTTTGAAGATATTTCACACGTGAAATACCGAAGACGGATTTGATACAGGAATCATGTTCGCTTGCGACAATTTGGACGGAGAGAAAAGCGAAGATTTGCGAGATTTGGACATTATCAGCATCCCGTTAATTTGAGAAGATTTGCGCTGATTTACACGGAAAAGACTGCTTTGCCCTGTAATATTATCAAATTTCCAAGCATACCGTTCAGCCATGCTTAGCACAGGGATGGCTGGCAAACGCCGGTTACACGAACGCGTAACCGGTTATGCAATATATATTTGTTAGTTTTTTTTATAATTATTTTAATATTATAATTTAAAAAGATGCACATTTTAATAAAATTAGGTATATCATATTTTTTAATTTATTAAAAATAAGTTGATTATTTAATTTTTATAATTTTTAAACATTAATTTTATAAATTATTCATAATTTTTTTTATAAACATTTTTACAATTAAATATAATATTTTATATTACTTTTATAATATGTGTCATTTTGGTAATCATTAATTTCTACCAATTAAACTAATTTTTAAAATCTATCACATCAATCAAATCCTACACTAATTCTCACAAACTTTACTTTCAAATCCACTTTCAATTAACCACAAATCCACTCAAAAACAATTAAAAAATTATCCTCAAATCAGTGTAAAAATTTGGTATAGCAACAAAAGAGAATAGAGCGTGTTTTATCAAGTTAAAATATTAATTTTGAACTTGTTTGGATGGTTGATTTGAGTAGAAATTGAATTTGTATGTGTTTAGTAATTTGTTTTTATCTTGAATAGTTTAGATGAGTAAAAATGAGTGTTGTTTGATGTTTTGATTCAATCGTATTCGGTAAAAGACCATAAAGTAGTTCATCTGATTGCTTAATTCTGCTATGCTTGAGGTTTGTTTTGGTAGCTCTTTTATGGAAAAGGAAGGCAGAAGAAGCACTACTGGCCCCAGTGGTTTTCCATACAAGTAATTATGAATCTCCCATGCTAATTTCACCAAATGGAACATGAAGGTTTGCAGCTACCTATTCTCAATAAAACTCATAATGTAACACTTTCAATTACAAACTCCTCTGATATCATATTAGACACCTCTGATATCATATTAGACAGTAGACTTTAAATCAAAATAACTCTATAAAACTAGTTTATAGAGTTATATATTATAATTTTGTTTTATTTCTGATTGATGTAGGACTTCTAACATTTTAGATACCAATAATGTGAAATGCCAATAAATTACGATAGATACATGGAAGACGTTAACTCTATTTTTCAAGCTTAAGATGTAAATAAAAGCAAGTGAATTTCATTTCTCTAGGCATTGTCGTGTATCAGTTTTTTGCCAGAAAATTGGTAAAAGAAAATAGTACTACCGAAGGTTATCCTAATTCTACTCTCATTTTGGCACTCTTCTAGTTTGCGATCATAGAATTTACTGATATGAGCATTGCCAATCTGTTTTCACAGAAGTTAACAAAGCATTGACATGAAATTAAGGATCATGCAATAACTAGTTTCCTACCATGTTGTATGTTCTTGGCAAGTGAAAAATGAACTTGCTCTGATTGATTGTAGATTGATGTATTTCTTGATATGGTAGTCTCTTGAAGACATGTTTATGCCTACAGTGCAGATATCCTATGTTAATGCCTCCCATTTCACCAAATCCTGAAACACCAATTGTATGAGTATCCACACATCTGCTGCAGATGATGTGGGCACCACAGATATACACAATATCACGTGATGGACCACGCACTGATTCCACAGAAAGAGCCTTTATTATTTGTTCCTGTGGTTTAAGCTTTTTCCTTTTCACTGCAGAAGTGACAGAACACCTAATTTCAATAAAGCTGTTCATGGATCAGGTTGGTCGCTCAAATACCATAGAATCATTTCTTCCAAGTAAAAAATCTTGAGCTGTGTCATATATATCTTTATGACACTTTTTTGGCAACACTCAACCACTGGTACTTCCGCATATTTATTGCAATTTTAAGAAGGAGAAGGTGTAAAACGCTTTATACGTACACTTTTTTATAGTATTTTTGCTTTATTATTTGCATGTTCAATTTTATTTACGGATAAGAACGTGTCCATACTCAAACAGCACCCCTTTCGATTTCACTCACTCGCTTTCGGTGGTGGTCTTATAAGACAAAAAGGAAAAAACTTTTCGTTTTTTGGTACTGTACAAACTATTTTTTTCTTTGGATTATGCCAATTGAAATTACACTTCTGGTAAATATTAAAAAGAACAAACAGTTGGATAAAAGCAATGATGAAAGCCATGTTGAAGTTCTAGTTCATTCCGTTCCTTTGACATTAGTTTCAGCCTTGTTTGCGCCGTGGCAACCTTATCTAGACTATGAATTAGATTCTGCCTTTTTCACCATAAAAGAAACAAACTGTTTTCATATGCAACATTATCCTAAATTCTAATATCCAACATTTATACAACCATATTTCTGTATATTGTTTGAAAATTTTTGATGAACTTACCTCTTTGGTTTTTTCTTTTCATGTTATTAAATGTCTATGGGAAAATTTTATTGTAATTTCATATTAAAACACTTAATTAAATGACTAACCGTGTTATATATATATATATATATATATATATATATATATATATATATATATATATATATATATATATATATATAATTCGTGTTCAACAGCTGATACATTACTATATTTATTATTTTAGAGTTGTGGATAATCAATACTTTAATACTGACATATAAACAGGTTGGACGAGTATTATATTTTATTCGCAAAAAAATATATATATATTTTATTAAATTTAATTTAATTAAAATTAAAATTATTTTATATTTTATCAGATTAAATTTAATTAAAATTAAATTTTAATTTATATTAAATTTTTAACTTTTTTTTCTTATAATTTTTTTAAAATGTTATCTTAAAAATTTATAAAAATAAATTTTTAAGTATTTACAAGTATATGTGGGTTTTAAAATATACGGATATCTTTAAACAGATATTTGTGCGGATAGTGGGTAAGTTTTTTTTTTAAGTCAGGTAGCAGGTTGACATTATTCATGCCTGACCCGACTTGTTGTCATTCCTAGTTTCAACAGAAAGTTTTAAAGAAACAATTTTAGGATTTATGAATATAGTAAAAAGTGTGTATTTTTGGTGAAATACTATGTGTATTTATATGATTTATAGATATTAGGAATTATGTTATAAACACGGGTAATATCAAATAATATCAATAAATATAACACCTTTTCTAAGACAAAACTTGACAAAAAAGTAAAAAATAACTCAACAATAGACAGCAAACCCTCTACTTTAGCTCAGACCTTCTATCTTAGAATCTCACGAGCCAAAACTCACTAAAATAAATTAAAAATCGTACCAAACACAATTTATTAACTACCAACTGGTTCTATATTAGATTTCTACCAAATCAAAGCTCAACCAAGTTGAAAATAATCACCAAAACATATCCTAAAACTCAATTTATCCCTTTTGACAATTTCTTCAAAAGCTCACCTATCAAAACCTCATTTTTAGATTAAAAACTACCTATAACTCAGTCTAATCCCCATTTCTCAATAATATACCAATTGTATACCATTAATCTTCACAACAGTAGAACTCACAAGACTAATCAAGTCTAAAACAAAATCATCCAAGACATCAAACATCAAATAGCTAATTAAACTCATCAAAATCGCAATTAACACTAAAACAATTATTTCAATTACCACTAAATCAACATAACATACTAGCAACTACCAATCATACATGTCAAATAAAAATTAAAGAAAGATCACTAGCTTACTTGGTGAAATGGTTAAATTAGGGTTTCATGTAGAATTTGAGAATAAAATGAGAATAAATCTAAATCTGATGTGATGTTGAAGTGAAAAAAGACAGAGAAAGTTTTTATATCAATTGTTCAAAAACTAACATCAAAAGTGAAAATCTTGTATGTCAATTGTATCTATGTCGATTCCAAAATCAACATAGAAAGTCTCTTTTTCACTAACATAAAAAAGTTTTTGTTGTACTAGTATAGTGAAATATGAGTTTTTGAATTGTCTAAAAAAAGGTTTGAATGTTTAAAGTATATGATTGAGTTAGAAGGTTGGTAAAATTATTAGAAGGTTGGTAAAATTATGAGTGAATTAATATAATTGATTTTGTTTCGAACTTTAACTTTGAGTAACCAATTTTTACTATGATAAAGAAGTGATAATAACATATACATGACTTACTAATTATAGTTTTATCACTCGAAAGAACATTTTTTGTAATTGAAGTGAGTAACATTGAATTAATATAATTGAAAATATCATTATGGAACTTGTTTTAAAATTTTGTACTTATTTTTAGTTTATTTTCTCTTGAGTGAGGAATTGATAATAACATATACATGACTTACTAATTATAGTTTTATCACTCGAAAGAACATTTTTTTTGTCAAAGTGATATGTTCCTCGGTTAATTGAAGGAGGTCCAATTGTTCAATTTATTGCAAACTTTACTTTTTATAGGTTCATTGAAGGAGAATTATAATATCTAACTGTCACAAGACCTAAACTTGTCTTCTCCATTGATAAAGTTTGCCAATATATGCATCAACCTCAAGACCGTCATTGAAAAGTTGTAAAGCGAATACTCAAGTAAATGCAGAGAAAGTTTTCATGTTAGCACAAATGATATCATGGGCATGGATCACCAATAAATATTCAAATGTCACCTTCTCTTACTCAGACTGTATTGATGTATTTGCTCTGATATCAAATTTAAAAAAATAGATTAATTAAAATACCACCAATATAAGTAAAGGCAACAACATGATAAATACGTTAATAATGTATATATAAAATAAAATAAATCTATATTAACAATTATAGAACCATAAAAGTCCAGAAGAATATTGAAAATAGTTAATATATAAACATACTATATTTATCTTTAATAAGATTAAACTTCTCGGTAATGTTCACACAAATAGAACCACAGACTATATAGTACAAGAAAATTAACACTTAGAAGTTGGTGAAACAAAATAAACTTAGATTAAAAGATTTAGAATCATCTAAGTCCCAAACAATGTAGAATCCACATACTGTATAGAAACATAAATGTCATTATGCATCACAAATTCAAGAGAAGACCATACTTTATTTATATAAATGACTCAACATTTAATCTTTAGAATTGAAACAAGTAATAAATTTATCACTCACGAATCAAAATGTAAAATATAACAAGTTGTAACTTAATAAATTAAATATTTTCGATCTTCAAATTTATTCATTCAAAATAGTACTTAAACTATAATATTTTAATATAAATTAATTTATTATTATTAAATTATACATAAAAGACACTTTTAAACTTTTTTTAATCAACAATCCTTTGAAACAACTAAGAATTTCATCTTATAAACATTTTTCAATCATACTTTAAATATATATATATATATATATATATATATATAATCTCAATAATAAACCATTATGTAATTCGATAGATACTTTTAAACAATCCTCGCCCTAATATAGTTCAAAGGTACCAGAAAAAAAGACTCAAAACATGTTCTGAATTGGTCGCTCAGTGCTCATACTCGCTTAACTAGATATGATTCTACTCGCTCACTATCCACACTTAATTAGCGAAAAGAAAACCTTCTTGTTTAATGGACACTCTTGCCCATCCAACCAACTTCTCCCCAAACTAATTCACTCAACCTAAACTTGTTTTGAACTGTTTTACTACAAGATTCCAATCAAAAAATAACCAAAACCTCACTTTAGGGACCAAAATTAAATTTTACAAGTTCTAGCTCATATTTGAGCAATTTAGGAGTTTAAAAAAGTTACAAATAACTCAAAGACAGACCCCAAGCACTGCAAATTGCTTCAGGACATTCAAATCAAAAATTCACTACTCAAGACCCCCAATTTATACCTAAAAACCATACAAAACACCATCAATGAACTACTACATATCTCTTGATCAATTTCAACTAGTTCACAACTTAAACAAATCTCAAACTAGCTCAAAATAGACTCTAAAATTTAGTTTCCTTTTTTCAACCCTTAAATCAAAACTTCATAACCAAAACCCCCTTTTTAAAAGCTAAAATTGGTCTACAACTAAACCTAACTATTCCTTTCCAAAAATTCCAATCAAATAACATCACTAACTTTCCAACCACAAAAAATTCAACATCAAGATCAATTCCAAACAAATTCATTACATTCTAGAACATTCATCACAACACCAAGTATGAGTCAACTATTATAAATCATTAAATCACAATTCATACAAAAACATATATAATTCTAATTTTAACCAAATTCCACACAACTTAACTAAGATCATCAATTTAAAATAACATTAGACAAGGTCACTTAACTCCCCTTACCTTAAAAGGAACTACCACAACTCTACACAACTCACCAACCTTGCTTTGAGCTTAAGGAATCCTAGAAACGCCTACATAACACAAAATTATATATCAATTGTTCAAAAACTGACATCAAAAGTGAAAACCTTGTATGTAAGTTGTATCTATGTCGATTCCAAAATCAACAAAGAAAGTCTCTTTTTCATTAACATAAAAAGTCTTTGTTGGACTAATGTAGTGAAATATGAGTTTTTGAATTGTCTAAAAGGTTTAAATGTTTAATGTATATGATTGAGTTAGAAGGTTGGTAAAATTATAGTGAATTAATATAATTGATTTTGTTTTGAACTTTAACTTTGAGTGACCAACTTTAACTATGGATTGGAAAACAAATAAAGAAAATTTGATTCTTATTGAAAATATTATTATGGAACTTGTTTTAAAATTTTGTACTTATTTTTAGTTTATTTTCTCTTGAGTGAGGAATTGATAATGTAACATCCCAAAAATATAGCTATAAACTATACTTAAGAGTTCTTACATTTACAATAAAATAGAACAGTTATAGGAAATAAAGTTAACTTACAGTTATCCTAAAATAACCATAAATTAAAAGCTATACAGAAACCTACACTGCTACTATTACCAGTACAAACTAAATGTTCATACAAGCATCATATTAGACCGAACGGTCTTATACTATTACAGAATTAGGTACAAGACTGAACGGTCTTACTCTAATAGAACCCATCCTCTCTTGCCAGCGCCTGCTCCAGAATACCTTCCGCACACTCTGCTCACACCCATAGGGTGATCATTGTAAGGACAAAACGACCGAACGGACAACATGACAAGACAAGAAAATAAGGATAAGCTTATGTAATTTAATTAATTCAATTAAACATATATTTCACATAAATATGATATAATTCAATAGGTCAATCATGCAACAACCAATCATACATTTTCAACCATAACCATACATCAATGCATGCAATGACCAACCACTTTACTCTGACTGTCCGGACTGTATGAATTTTGTGTAGTTACGACGTTTTTGCACCCGGGTGATGTAGTAGCTGGGATGCCCTCAACAGCTGCCACCCGAGGCTAGTCCGTTATACCTCGCCCATTTTAACCTTATGGACTAGGACCTCTTGCCATTCTCACACATGATTTACTCCTCTCTAATTAAGAATGAGTAATCATAGAATGTCAGGATAAACGCCACCTTAGCATGACCACATTCATACTTTACCATTCCATAACAAATCCTAAGATATTCCTCCTTGGAATACTCTTTCATATCCATACTATAAGTATCTCATCATAACTTCACATTACATTAGAATTATCATACCATACTTCAATACCAACATACTTCCTCATCATCACATTTAAGTATAATCAAACAGAACAAAACAACCACCATTCTTGAACACGACCGAACAAAAAAATCAACATAACCTGTCAACAAGACCGAACGGGAGAAACTTTCCCTACATACTAACATGACCGAACGGTCATTTAAGAGTAAGACTCAAGCATGAGCCGAACACAGTTTTAAGGCCGAATATTAGAACAACTGAAAACTAGAGTTAAACCGAACGTTTTTATCTTATGTCGAACACTATCGGCTTAGACCGAACACCAATACCAAGACCGAGTGCCAGTACAAGACTGAACACTACCGAGACCGAGCGCTAGTACAAAACAAGCACTACCAAGACCGAGCGTTAGTACAGAACAAGTACTACCGAGACCGAGCGCTAGTACATAACAAGCACTACCGAGACCGAGCGCTAGTACATAACAAGCACTACCGAAACCGAGCGTTAATACATAACAAGCACTACCGAGACCGAGCGCTAGTATAGAATAAGCACTACCGAGACCGAGCGCTAGTAAATAACAAGCACTACCGAGACCGAGCGCTAGTACAGAACAAGCACTACCGAGACCGAGCGCTAATACATAACAAGCACTACCGAGATCGAGCGCTACTAAGGCCGAACATTCATGAACTAGGAGGACTCCAAAGAGACTGAACCCAGTTAATGACTGAGCGCAAAACAAGGCCGAACGACCAAATTAGCACATGACCGAGCGGTCAACAGCGAACCCTCAGTTTTCTGCATAATTCTGCAGAAACTTCTGCAGAATTATGAACACATCAAATTTTACCAAAACTAAACATTATTCAAAACTTCTAATCTTCCAAACACAAATCATATACACATTTACACCTATCCAAGAGTACCTAAATCTTTCTAACCTCATTCCAAAGAGTCTCATACCAGATTTCACTTCAAATTCTACATAATCCACAACTCAAAGACCCAAAATCTGTTTTCCTACTTTTTACACATTTTAGAAAGACTTAAGGGTTCTAATAGGCCCTAAACAACTTACCTAGATTATCCTTACAAACCGAAACCACTCCTGATACAAATTCCCCCTTTTCACTACATCCACTTTCTCACAATTCCCTCGGCACAGTAACTATAATTTTGCATAACCGAAATCAAACATGGCCACAACAGTTAACAATCCACAAAACAATACCGAACATACAACATTCAATTTTCACATACATACAACCACAACAACCATCATTCTCATATATCATAACCAAATCAATTAAATTAAATAGCTTCCCTTTACCTCAAAGCAACTTGACAGATTAAAACTTCTCCACAGTTTTGCTAAATCGCAAGTGATCCTAGGACAACCTACAGACTTTGAATCGGTGAAAGGAAACCAATCACCGAACCAGAAAGATAATCAAAACCCAAAAGAAGAGCTGATGAACACAGGCAAACAGAACAGTGTTTGCATGTACTAGAAAATACAGAAATTCATGAGAATTTGGGAAACGAAACTTACCCACTCTAACCACGAAATTGATCAGTGAAAAGGGAAGCCCTTGATCACAAGATCACCTAGAAAGCTCCGGATCGCCGATCAAACGAACCACTGGTAAGAAATTTTAGAGAGAAGGAGGATAACAGGTAGAGATTTGAGTTTTAGAGATATGTAAATTTATGAGAAAATGAGATGAGCTGTGGTTTGGAAAAATCTATAAAATGTTCACTCTCTTGTATTTGAGACATATGTCCCTTCCTTCCAAGTGTCATTTTTCAGGGGTTTGACAGATAATAACATATGTGTTGGGGGTAGGTTCGACACACACATAAAACTCCACACATGATAAGATATTGTCCGCTTTGGGCCAAGCCCTCACGAGTTTGCTTTTGGTACCACTCCAAAAGGCCTCTTATCATTGGAGATATCTATATGTATATAAACCCTTGACCAATCCTTATTTCACTCAATGTGGGACTTTGTTTGCACTCCAACAATATGCATGACTTATTAATTATAGTTTTATCACTCGAAAGAACAATTTTTTGTCAAAGTAATATGTTCTCGCTTAATTGAAGGAGGCCTAATTGTTCAACTTATTGCAAACTTTACTCTAGGTCCATTGAAGGAGCATTATAATATCTAACTGTCACAAGACCTAAACGTGTCTTCTTCATTGATAAAGTTTGTCAATACATGCATCAACCTCAAAACCATCATTGAAAAATTGTGAAGCGAATACTCAAGTATCTTACTGAATCAAATATCATAGTCTGCTTCTTCGACCTTCATTTTTGTCTCAATTTCACTAACTTTACAAAACCTAAATGGGAGACATGGATGATCAGAAGTCAACTTCAAGTTAATGTGTTTTTCTTGGTTCAAATATAGTTTCTTGAAAGTCTCAAAAGCATAAGTGATATCACGAAGTACAATCGAAGCATAATATAATAAGCTTGTTTAACTTATTTGTCATTTAAACAGTATTAATTTACGTTCGGAGATCTTCACAAAACAAGAGAGGAAATGATAGAAATATTTTAGTTGGAAAATGTTGGTGGCAAGCTTTTGAAGTATAAAATGAAAATATAAACTTTTACAAGCTTTACATTTATAATCAATTTTTTAATAGAAAATTATTTATCACAAAATTAATCATATTTATCACATAAAAATTTAATAAAACCAACTTCATCAACCATTCGCTTTATTAGATGTCAAAATAATTACTTATCTAATAAAAAAGAAATAATACCAAGATTGGCGATTAAGATGTCATAAAACTTGTCTGTCAAATAATATATATCATTCGCTTTCAGTGGTCCTATTACTTAAGTGAACACAGTGTATGGTTATTTAGCACCAAAAGAATTTTTTTCCTTGTTTAATGTCAATTAATGATATTTCTGATGAAGACGAAAAAACATGTTAGCATCAAATTCCATGTTATCACATTTGGATTTCGAAAGGATTGTCTTATTTACGAAGAAGAAAGAACATGATTTTAGTTATTTAGTTATTTAAATGAAAATTATTTTATAAACTAATAGTATAAAATTAAGTTAAACTTAATATTAATTCTATAACAAGTGAATGTGAAACTTATTTTCTATCTATTAAAATTATGTTGATAATAAATAATTTGAACTTGTAGGTAATAAAAGAAAGTTATAAAACTAGTTGAAATTGATTGGTGCAAGTAATTAGCAAATAGAAACCGAACTTGCCTTTGAGTTTGGTTGTTACATAAGATATGATTAAAAGGAGTTATAAACTCTAACAACATTAAACTTTGGATTAAGGATTAGTTTTATAACTTGTCTATAATGTTGAAACTCTTATAAACAGGTTGAAGTTTACGTTTCAGTCATCAAAGTTTTGGAAATAATACACACCAAACATCTTCTTCTTAGGATCCCCTCCGACAAATGTAGGAGAATCTTCTAGTGAAATATGACTACTGGCCACGTATAATCCACAGATAAATCAACGTTCCAACATGTCCATTTTTTTGTTTAACATATCATCTTTGTTTCAGTAGTGTCTTTCATTGACATGTATTAGACTTGAAAAGTCACAAGTTTTGATTACGATTGAATACAAAAGCTGCTTATATCATACGAGTTATTCACATATTACTTTTGGTAGTACAATTTTACTCGTTTAAGAATGGTTAAAAATTAGATTTTAAACTTAATTTAATTTTATTAATACATTTTTTTCACGCTAAAATAAAATTTTACTTAAGTAATTAACATGAATATTATTGAAATTATTAAAATATGTAAAGAATATACAAAAATAACTTAGTGATAAAATTAAAAGGAGGAGAAAGATTATAAGTTTAACTTTTTCCACTAGTAATGTAAATATAAAGTTTGTTTGATGAATTTAGAAGTAATGATAGAAAACATTGTGGATTCAATTAACAAATAATAACTAAATTGCCCATTAATAATATGTAAATATAAAGTTTGTTTGATGAATTTAGAAACGATGATAGAAAAGATTTTGGATTCAACTCCTTCATTTTAACAAATATTAATAACTAAATTAACAGATAAAAATGCATAAAAATATATACTAATATGATACATTTTTAATAACTATTTTTGCTATGTATAGTTTCCGTACAATAAAAATATAATAATTTCTTTTGAAATCTTTTGTCGGCATTAATTAATACCGTTAATTACCTCGTTGTTCTTCCTGGTTGTAAGATTCTAAATTCTTCATCATGGAATGGTTTAGCTTTTATCTTTGTGATTTCAACATTGTGGTGCTTATGAATTAGTGTGTCCTTTTCACATGTAAAAAATGTCCTTTTTACAAGTTATGGTATCTATAACTTGTAATATTGAGAATTCTAATCTATAGAGCCGTAGAAGAGTGATTGATTAAAAAAAATCGAAAATTTTGATAGGTTTATTACGTGTTTCTTTTTTCTTCTTTTCAAGGTATTAAATGTGGATACAAATTAATTTTATGTTGATATTAAAAAAACATGTATGAAAAGCATCAAATTGTATTAGTCAATTTACGTTCTATGTGCAACTTTTTTTTTTAATTTAAGTATTTTTTTTTCTTTAAAACAAAGACTATAAATTTAAGTTCTCAATCTCAAAATGTCTCTTATTTTATTTGGTTTTCATTACATCACATGACTTGTCAACTTGTCATTCTTTTCATATGATTTTACATTATTTAATTATTATGGTTGTTGTTATTTATTTAATTTGACTCCTATTTTATATTTCGATTAAAATTTGACGATACAAATATATAATACTGAAGTTTAAAAGGGAATTTGAGATAATTGATTTTATTCGAGGTTTAGTTATATGTTAACTGAAGTAAAACAATGCAAAATTCAAATCTTAGTTAAAAAAAGTGAAAGGAAAAAGAAATATTAATAAAAATAATAATAGAGATAATTAAAAAATGATGAGTTTATTAAATTTATAATAATAATAGTAAGGATAAAGGAAATAATATTATCTTTGTGTGTGTGGTAGAAGTTGCTAAGTGTTGTGTTGTGTGTATTGAAATAATGGGGGATTTGATTTGCTTTCCTTATCATAAATGAAGCGACCAGAGGATGAGTGTGTCACAGTCAAACACTTGAACACTGTGGCCCTTTGCATCTGTTCCAACCTCGTACGTCTCTAACGATGGCTTGTCGTGTCCGAGCAGCAAATTTTAATTTGTTTCACTAATTCCTCTTTTCACATTTTTCCACACTCTATAAGTCAACATCTTCTCCTTCACACTCACCTTATCTATCCTATGAATCTACCTACACAACCCATGCAACAAGACATTAAACTATTTCCAGATTCCAATAAGATTTTACCCAAATTTTCTTCATTCATATCTTCTTTAAGTTTTCTTATTTATGTGGTTCATCTTTCTCCTATACATGTCAAATTGTTGGAAATAATGACAAAATTTTACATTAATTAGAAATCACTAAATAAAATATTATATAAAAAATGCTAATAGATTTCTTATCTTGGAGTTTTACATTCAAAGTAATGTACTTTTTTTATGTAAATCTCTCCTAATAATAACTTTATAAGGATAAAATATCACAAATAAATATTTTCTATTTTAGTATTGTTGGCTTAGGCTTGAAAGAAGCTTCATTTGCCTCTTTGTAGAAAAAATATATAAATATTAAATATGGGAAGAATTGAAATCTTAGCAAATGTATTTAATAACAGGTAAATACTAGAAAATTTAAACTATAAAGAATTATTTTTATTTTAGTAAAAATATTATGATATTATCTCTTTCAAATTAGATTTTCTTTTTAAATTTCTTTTAAGATTAAACTATAATCAGGTACTATTTTAATGATAGAATAAGTATAATATAATTTGAAAAGGTACAAGGTGAAGAATACGATAAGTGATCAATATTTTTATTAGAGTATAAGTGGTTATTCTCTATTATGATTATTTTTTCTTTTTTTCTATTGCAGTTATTAATTTAAAGGGATTTATATTCTTGTGAGGTTTGATATATTAAACTTAATATAAGTTTAGTTTTAAAAGTGTAAAGAAACAATTTGTTAGTAGACACGTGTTTAAGTCAAAAGTCTTGAAAGACTTAATGTTATAAAATATTTAATGTGTGTTGATATTTTGTAGTATAGGAGTTTATTTATTATATTTTAAGACGTTAAGTTCCTCTTACTTTAGTAACCGAGTCTTATAGGCTAAGGTAGAAAGATAATGAGTTTGATATCAAGTTACTTATTTATTGTACTTGTCGCAATCGGAATCGCGACGGGACAACGATCCATAAAAAGAAAACGGGTTTTGAAAAGAGATTTTGGAGTCGCCACCATAGTTTATTCTGGAAAACTACGGAAAAACCATAAATGATAAGGCATGGTCAATTTGAACCAGATTCTTGGTTCGGGAGTCGGTTACGTGTAGGGAAGGTATTAGCACCCTACAACGCCTGCCCTAAGGCAGTACCTTTAACTAAATGCGTGAATATGGATGTGGTTTTCAAAATGTTTAACTTTCCCTTACAATAGAACTCTGAAGAAACAAACAATATTTTTTAGTTTTTTGGGCCCGACAAGGATTGACCTTGCTCCTACGTATTCTCATGTGAGAAATCAGGGTTACGTAGTTCTTTTGGAAACTGCTTGAGAATTTGTTTGAAAAATTGTTTGGAAAATAATTTGGATTTTTGGGAGAGTGAGCCTGACAAGGACTGGCCTTGCTCCTACGTATCTCCACTTTTGATGGAGAATCAAGGATCACGTAGTTCTGGAAGGCAATATTGTTTGTTGTTTGAAATTGTTGATGTTTTTTAGTTTTTGCAGATTTTATATGTTTTTGGTATTTTCATTGTGATATTCATATTTTTTTGCGTAATGAGTACTAGGCTGATGCGTACGATCGCACGAGCACTCACACGGCTTTTTCCTCTTATTGTTTTGCGTAATGAGTACTAGGCTGATGCGTACGATCGCACGAGCACTCACACGGCTTTCTCTTTTTATTGTTTTGCGTAATGAGTACTAGGCTGATGCGTACGATCGCACGAGCACTCACACGGCTTTCTCTTTTTATTGTTTTGCGTAATGAGTACTAGGCTGATGCGTACGATCGCACGAGCACTCACACGGCTTTCTCTTTTTATTGTTTTGCGTAATGAGTACTAGGCTGATGCGTACGATCGCACGAGCACTCACACGGCTTTTATTTATTACATTAAATGTTTTTTAAAGTTTTATATATATTTTTTATTATTTACAATTTTTATAATTTTTATAATTATTATGCAAAACAGCATAAATAAGTTTACTATATACATAAAAAAAAAACAAAGGGGTGAAGGTTACTATACAAGGGGTTACATTCAATAAGAAACGTGGGGAGTAAGATTGGGGCTTCTTTAGTTTGGGCCGAAACCCTCTGGATCCGTCAGGCGTATGAAAATAGAGGTGCAAGAAATGCGTGTGGGGTCCAGTTCTTTTCTTTTAACTGGTATTTTGCTGGCAGAAGAACCACACCACAGTCTCTCTGATTCCAACGTTAACAGCCACCTCCCACTTCGTGTTCTTGCCGCCGGCGATGCGGGTTGGCGGACGGACGTCGCGGTAGCAGGCGAGGCCGAGCGAGGCGGCGTCGGCCTTGCAGGTGACATTCGCGGGCGTCCGCTCGCAGACCTCACAGAGTGTAACACGTGGATGGCGCGAGGCGAAGGTAATGAGGTGAATGATGGTGGTTCGGTGATTGCAGACAATAGTAGCAGAGGGCGCCAACGTCCCCAGACAGTGGGCATGAGGTGCTGGCCGCGTGTAAGAATGATGATGTTGGGTGAGGTAAAAAGGAAGAAGATGATGAAGTTGGTCGTGAGGTTCCAGATGAAGGTGATAGTGGGTGCTCGAGGGTGGCTAGGACAGTGTTTCAACTACCGAGAAGCTCCCGGACAGCTTGCATGCATGAGAGTTGCTGCACCGGTTTCTGGAAGTTGCAAGAGTGGTGGGTTTCTTCCAGGTCGTGAGTCTTCTTTCAAGCTTGGAGGGGAGCTACTTGCTGGGACCCTTTCTCGGTGGTTGATGGATTATGGTTGAAGCTGGATGAAGGGATAATGATGTTGGAGATAGTATATGGATGAAGATGAGCGTGATGAATATGGTGGGCTGAAAATGGGTCTCCGTCAGTGTGCGTTGGTGATGGTGAGTGGAGATTGTGGATGCTGAATCTTGAAAGTGGGATTGTCGTGAGTTGTTAATGAATGAAGAGTTTTAGGTTCAGAGATGAATGATGGATGATGGGTTGGAGGCAATGGGCGTTAGAGATGAAAATAGGGAAGATGAAGGGGTTGGCCGAATGGTAACAACGAAGATGGTGTGCTGGAGTGGTGAATATGGGAGTTTGGCCGTGCGCGTTAGTAGTGGAAGGCATGTACAAGTATTCCAGGTGATTGGGTTGCCTCCTGTATTTCTTGTAGGTTTGGTGTGATTCACGGTGGTTCCCTGGTAACGGGTGAATGTTGAGGTATGGATGAAGATGGGGATGATGGAGGATAAAGTTCGGGATTAGGCCGTGGTCATCGGTTGTTGGAGATGAGTGAAAAAAAGGGTCAGAGGTGTAGGCCATGATCTCTGGTTGTGGTCATGAAGTGTCGGCTGTGAGGTGTAAGGATGGCCGTGAGGTATTGGATATGAAAGTGATGAAGTTGGCTGTGCATGAGTATAGGAGATAATGGAGAAAGAGAATGCGATGAAAATGATAGGTGCAGGCCGCGGGTGTCAATATGGCTTGTGGCATTGGGTGAATATGGATGATTGATATTGGACGTTCAGTGTCATGGAGGGATGAAGGTTGATTTTCGGTAACAACAGACGTGCACAAATATTTACAACACTAGCCATTCATTAAACAACAACATATGCAAACTTAACATACGTAAGCTGAACACATGCAAACTTAGCAACAACATAACAGAGGCATGCTCAAAGGCAACTTAACAGAGGCATATTCAAGATCAATCAATCAAATTCAGAAAAACATGGAGTGGAAGGCATTACTTACCTCTTGAAGCTTGGTTCACTCTTTGCTAGCCTCCTGCGTCCGATCTCCTCCTCCTCTCGGTTGGATTTCCTTTGCAATCAGGTGCTCCTTCCCCAGTTCCTTTTTTTTTATGGCTGGAGTGGATGAAGGTTGTTGCTGGAAGTGAGGGCGAAAATGGAGGGCTGGGTATGGGCGTTTGGCTGTGTGTGTCGGTGGTTGGAAATGGAAGAAGATGATGATGTTGGATATGAAAATGGATGAAGATTAAAGTACAGCCATGAAATGGTATAAGGATGAAGAAAAATGGTCGTGAGGGGTATCGGAGATGAAAGCGATGAGGTTGGCTATGACAGTGGGTGAATATGGATGGGGATGATACTGTATGAGAGTTATAGGTCCAGTGGTGGAACAATGTTGGAGATGAAAGTGATGGCCGAAGGGTAGGGATGTAGATGACGGGCTGAATATGGACCTTTGGCAGTGTGTTGGTAAAAAAAAAAATGAATGAAGATGAGGTGAGGTGGTTACGGGCGAGAGGAGTCAAAGTTTAGGATTGGTGAGGCTACAGTGGAAGGGAGTTTTCGGGTGTTGGAGATGAAGGTGATGGAGACGGTTTTGTTAGGGGATTCGTTTTCTGAGTGATGGTCGTGAGGGGAAATAGGCCAGGGTTGAAAATCCAAGCATGGTGGCTTACAAGTAGGACCAGAGTTGGAGTGGACAGAGGCTCGAAAAAATGTGTGAATGATGATAAAGGTTGGGGAAATGGCGGGTTCTTATGATGTACATGATGGAGGGAATGTGAATCAAATCTGTCTCAGGCAAGCCATTCAGAGTGATGCTCAAGCGATGTTGGAGTTGAAGATCCTGGTGTTCAGTACTGTGGTAAATGAATATGGATGAAGGTGGTGATAATCTCGGCTGTGTGCAAAAAAATGGAGGATCAAAGAATCAGGATCATGGTGTTGGCCCTCCGTATTGGTTATTGGGAATAGGTGAAGATGAGGTGAATAACCGTGAGCAAAAACCAAGGTTGGTGTCCCCTATCCATGATGATGAAAGAATCCCCGATCATGGTGTTGGCCGTGGGTGAATGTCATAGTGGCGTAGCAGGCTTTACAGATGCCATACGGAATCTGTACAGAGATTCCAGATGGGCGCTCGTGGAAGACCAACTCAGGTGGAAGTGTCAGCTAGGAATATTCTCTTCTTCTTTTTTTTAATTTGTGAAAACCCTACTGCGAGTGGCTTTCACTTTGGCCGCGTGCATGCTTTCACCACGTGCCTCCAACAATTTCTCTGCCGTCTGGGTGTTGAGTGGAAGCCAGGGTGCTGAAGGTAAGTGGGAGCAAGATGAATGGGAGGCAGACTCAGGTGCCAGCAAAATGATTCTCTGGTTTCCCCTTTTTTAATTCAAAACGCTGCCAGAAACCCCTACCGTGAGTGGCTCTTCAGACGGCTAATGGCGGACAGTGGCAGCGGGAGGTGGAAAACTTCGGTGGCAAGTTCAGACCATTTTTTTTTAAAGTGCAGCCACCACTATTTGGACGCTCGGTCAATACAAACGAACGTTCGTCCAAATTACATGACCGAACGCTCCTACCAAATGTTCACACGGAAGCCTCTGATCTGTGACGAACGCTCAATCGGAAAATGGCCGACCGTTCAAAATGTCAAATCTCATCAAGAGCGAACGTGAACAGATGAGGACGATCGTCAGGAGAGGACGGACGGTTACATGCAGGGTGAAGGTGACGAACGCTGTATTATAGAGGACGAACGGTAGAGGCGAAGGCCGAACGTCCTAAAGGCTTACAGTTGAGGACGAACGATCACAAAGCTGGAACGATCAGGACGAGCGTCAATAGAGGACGAACGGTTTCCCAAGGACGAACGTCCTAATATCATTGAGGTTGAACGTACGCACGAGCGAGCTGTAGATGAGCGAGCGTCTAAAAACCATTACTGTTTGGACGAGCGCCTGATCAAGCTGCTCGGCCGAACGGTTAAGGGCGAACGTCAACAATTTGGAGTGCCAGATGGTGAAATTGCCGGACGTCGAGCAGCGGACGATCGAGTGGTACAGAGTTGGAATGAGCAGGACGAGCAGTAGAAGCCGAACAATACCGAACGTCCTAAAGGCTCCAGCTCGGGACGAACGGTCCACAGTCAAAGGCCAAACGCTTTTATTATTTTTTTTTTATTTTTAATTTTATATTTTGTTTTTATTTTTATATTTATTTTTTTTTATTTATTTTTTTTTTTTTTATAAAAATAGATTTTCTTTAATCAACCCGGACGAAATTGAGTGTTGACAGTACTGTTATATCCTTATATTATAATTTTAATGTATCACGAGGGTACATAATGTTATTGCATTCATTTATCCTTAAAAATTAGACTCACAAATAAAAATATTATTTAATTGTGTAAACAAGATTTGTCTAAATACTATTGTCATTAGGCAATATGACAGCAATTAGTGCAAAAAAACTCAGGCATAGATTACATTAATAATCAAGGTAGTAAGTGATCTATTACTTCGGTTAAAAAAAGAAACAAGGTAGTATCTCTTTCGATGATATTTAACTTCTCAGAAACTAAATTTTTTTAACCTAATGTTCATTCTTCTTTCTCGTCGTTTCCTTTTTCCCCGCGGTTTCCTTCTTCTTCCTCGCAGTTTCCTTCTTCTTCGTTGTTGTTTCCTTTTTCTTCTCTCAAGTGAAGTTGTTGGTTCATGATCTTCATTTCTCTCGCGTGAAGTGTCTGGTGTGGTCTCTATCTTCTTTGGCTCCATTTCTGTAGCGCGAATGTTGTTGTTTCCATTTCTCTCGCGAGAACGTTGTTGCTTCAAAGTTTGTTATATTTTTCGTGAAACAAATCATTGTGATGACAAGTTAACTAATTTAGTTTTGATTATAAAGAACAATATAAATAGCTTAATGTTTTACTCCTATGCATTTATTTATATTTTTTCATAATAGGTATTATTTGCTTATGTTTCTTTAAGTGTATTTTTTTACCATGGATTTGATATGATCGTCTATCATTTTTATTCTTTTTTTTTGTGATGATAAATGATTAATGAAATTAGGGGTGGGCAAATGGAACTGAATTGCACTGCATTACTAAAAAATGTACTGAACTAAAAACGTCTAAACTGAACTAAAAACTAATTTGTCTAAAGTGAACTGTAAAATAGTTCAGACAAACTGAACTGTTTTTTGTTTTATCAAACGAGACTGACCATACTAAATTGTACTAAATTGTACTAAACTACAATATAAATTGAACTGAACTACTAATTGAATTGTAAATTGCACTAATTTTAACTGAACTATACAAATAATGGAGTTTAAGTCGGTACAGATAATCATCCACAATGATTTATTAGATTAAAGATTTATATCAAATAGTTAATTATTTATTTTATGAATGTATTTTATATTGAGTAAAAAAATGTAACATATGAAATATTAATAATATCTTAATTTTGACTTTTTAAATTTAAATAATAATTAACTATATTTATATTTTTTAAATATTGAAAGGTTTTCTAAAAAATATTTTAAATAAAATATATTAAATAAATATTTTTTAATATAATAGACGAGTAAAGTTTTATCATTCATTTATTTATTTTCATTTATATTTTTGTACCCAATAAGTTTATTTTATCATTCTCAAGTAACGTACTTGTATCTAGGATTATATCTATTTATTTATTATTTTACACATTAACTAATTTTTATATAAAATAAAATAAAAATATAATAATAATTTTAGGTCTATCATATCGGTTTTAATAACAACTCATGTAATAGATTATTTTTAAATAATTATTTAATTTTAGTTTGCTTAGTCGAGACAAGTATTTATTGGAATTTTAATTATTTTAGCTAATTATTGAATGCAAAAAAATACAAATGAAACCTAATTATCGATTTGCGGCTATATCTTTTGATTTAGGGTCTTTACGATTTTGGTCTGTACTGTGTTATTTTGTTATTAAGTTAGTATATTTTATTTTAAGAATTTTTTGTTTTGTTTGTAAAATTTGATTTTTTTTTGTTAGGTTTTAATCTTAAATGAAGAACTGAAGAAAACAATATAACAGTGCACTGAAGAAGAACTGAAGGAGTGAAAAATGAAAGTCAGAAAAATAATAGTGAAGGGGGTGCATGTACAGTAACAGTAAAATTTAAGGTTTATATCATTTAGGGTTGTTGAAGGTTAGAAAAATTGCTGGTAATGGAGAAATCATTAAGTAAATGAGGACGAAAGTGTAAAATGAGAGGTGCAAAGGAGGTGAGGTGCAGGAAGAAGTGCTCATATTCTTAATGATTGACAATTGTGCGACTACTACATCATACTAGGATTAGTCATCATTCTTTATATCTAATTGATATCTAAGCATAACCTTTTTGTCACTGTTAGAAATATAAGATTTAGTTTAGGTTGTGATATGCTATTTTAAAAACATTTCGCTGCAAAATTGCAAATAAATATTAATTGGTAAATTTCCAGTATGTGATAAAGAAAAACAAATCAAAACTTATGTTTAGAAACTTATAATATGATTTTGAGTGCCTGCACATAAATTTGTCATTATATAACAATTTTGAGTCACCTAAATCATATTTATTATTTTCATTCATTTATGTATTTTGTTCACACTAAAAAGTTATAAAAAATAAACAAATCATAAACAACAAACAAATAGGTATATAACCTAGTAACAGAGGAATAAAATGGTATAATAACAAAATAAAAAAACCACATTTGATTTCATATATATGAAAAGTACTAGTACAAAAACAGCGTACAACATCGAATATTTTTTGTCTTTCACGTCGAATTTGAGATCGACGTCATATCAGGAGACGTTAAATTGACGTCGAACATAGAACAATTCGACGTTAATCAAATTAACTTCGAATTTTGTCAATATTCGACGTTAATCAATTTATTTTGTTTTTTTTTAATTAATGGTGATCCTTTCTTACAACTCTACGAGACCTCAAACGCATAAAAATAACAAATTTTAGTTTTTGATATTTTATAAAGCATGAACTTTGAATATGTAGTGTAGTATCAACAACAAACAATAACAAACAACAAACACGTTCAATCAAACAACTACAACAAACGGGTTCAACCAAACAAAAATAACAAACAAGTTGAAAAAAAACAAATAAGTTCAACAGATAAGTTCAAACTAACCTTCAAAAGTGGGTTCATTAAAATAAAGTATTGTCATCAGTGAGAGAGAAAAAAGTAAAGTGCGCCTAAGAAGGACAAGAACACGAAAATAGTCAGTAAAAACAAACGAAAAGCATACCTAAAGTAGTTAATTAACATGCATTTGTAACAAATGAAAGAAATATTACATGTGATGGTCGTTAAACTTTGTTCAAGAAAAGTTTGAGTAGAGAAGAGGGTATCGCGCGCTAAAATAAAGTGAATGAATTTTCATTCTTCCGCTCAAATTTTTATTGAATTCACTAACCTTTTAACGTCTAACGTTGGGACATTCGACGTTTTATATCCTTTTAAAATCTAATTCTAGCGAATTCGACGTCATACGTAAATACATTTTCATCCTTGGGTCAAACATTTTCGCAAAATTTACCCAATATAACAAATTGACGTCGAATTACAAATCTAAACGATGTTTAATAATTACATTTATTTACAAAAATGCCACCGGTCATTTTTAACATTGGTTATTCAATAGTTAGACGTTGAACGCGTGACGTTATACATTATTTTTGCAGTAGTGAAAATAAAATATAAAAAGATAAATAAAGTAAATACATATCTTAAGATAAAATCTCTAGAATTCAAATTAGAGGTGATACGTAGTATTTTGACTTTGAGAATCTTCTATATGCAATTACAAGACATTTTAAATATAATTGTTAAATCAATTAGATAAACAATTCTATTAATACATCAATGTTTGGCTTTACAGTTTCACACATATTTGAATTGACTATAAAAGATCATTAGTATTCTAAAATATCAACCAACTAACAATGAAGAGTTGATAGAATTTGACATAACATGTATGGCACAAGATGCCTGCATTCATGAATTAAATGTTGTATATGACTTGACAACATGACGGAAGAAGGAAGTCAACGATGAAAACAAAGATAATAAATTCCAAACCAAACATCATGGAAATTTTATATTTGTTGAAATAATATTGTTTACGAAACATAATTAATGGAATTTACATAACATAACACTCTATTGCAAAATATACACGCATTTATTAATGAAAATTGTCCTGTTTGGACCAGACGGCCTTACACTTTTCCCATACAGGACAAGTCAGACGACCTAGGTTTGTAGAAAATAAAAAAAAAGCGATTGAGCATGGTAGAAACAGTTGACAAGATCGGACGACGCATAGTATTGACGACCGACCATAACTCATAATCAGATTTTTCTGCAAAGATTAAGGTAAATGATAATTAGAGGTATTGGACTGAGATTTGATCGTGATTATGATTTCTCTAATCTCAAGCTCACGTCAAAAACTATAAATATAGGTAAAAGGTAAGAGGTAGGTGTTCGTATTTACTGATTTATTACTGTTACATTGAACTCCCTATAGGCAGTCAACTGACTTAAGCATTGGAGAACCTTTGGCAAGTACACCTCCGAACGGTGAAACGAAGAGAGACTAGAAGAAACAAGTACCAGACGACATCCCAGGAAAAATTGTGTAGGCGTTAGTAGTGACTTGACCTCGTACCCGGAAAAAAAACAATCACAAAAAGAGATAATAAGGAGAATTATATGTTATATTTGAAAAACTCCTAAACTACTTAATTGTTAAATATACATTTCATATGATCTAAAATTTTAAAACTACTTTATCCTTTCTATTACTAAAAAAAGAGTGAGTCGTATAAGACAGTAAGAAATGAATTTCAAAACAAACATTACAATTTTACACTTGTTGGATGAATTTAATCTAGAGATTTTGTAGTCAAAATTTATAGCATGACAAACTATTTCTCTACATATCTCAATCCTACACAGTGAAAAGATCAAGTGAAAAAGTTATTCCTTCTTTAATTTCCCCAATGTGTTAATGTTTGATCCTTAATTGTTGATGATAGAAGTCGCAACAACATATTAATATAAACATCAACACAAAAGTCATAACAAATACAACAATAGTGTACACACATAATTAAATTAAGCATATTAAATCATTTTTAATACACTTTGTGATTCTTATATTATTTAGAATTGGATTGTTCTGAAATTTTTAATGTATTTTTTTTGTTTTAAAAATATATCAATAATTATTATATTGTTGCTACCTTTTAATTCAAAAAATTTCGGTATTTATATATTAAACTATTTTGTGGGTGTAGGACTAAAGAATATGTTTAGAATTTATAATCTTTATAAAATGAAGCAAAAATGTAAGAATTAATACACCAATTATCCTCTTTGATTATTGTCAGTGATTCTAACCCATATCATTAATAAAATGTTGCATACCTTTATGCAATACAATTATTACGAAAACCATAAACTCTTACAATTTTTTTCCTTAATGTCACAAAAGCATGTTAATATAAACATCACCAAAAAAATTCCAGAGCAACAATACAAATATATTATTCATATATTGTTGAAAAAAAAAATCTACATTAAAAAATTATGAACCATCCAATTCAAAAGGATGTAAAAAACATAATTTACATTCTATTTCGGTTGAATTGGCGAGGGTTGGTCGTCCTTTCTTGTTCTGCTATCTTTCGATCGTCCAATCCTCTCCGAGAACGTAATCCACTATGATGGGTTGTTGACCTGCAAAAGACACTTCGACGCTCAATCCAGATATATGTTTGATAAAGAGGTCATTATTTTGTTAGGATAGATGAGGATAAAATATGATCAATTTACCTGGACATCAATTGTATTTTTATAGGACTTGTGACAGCCAAACACATTCATTAATAATTAACGTAATATATTTTTAGGCAATCAAACCCAATAATCAATAGTTAATATTGTATATTTGTAAAGCGTAAGGCAATGTGACTCATTAATACATGTTAATTCCGATCGATATATAGTACACATTCAAAGATAGTTAGTGTTTTAACTCTTATATTTTGTTAAAGTCTTGCTAAAAAAGAGGTCAGTAAAAATAATAATGTATTGAGAGTATTAAAAATAAAATAAAACTATACTAAAAAATTAAGAACAATGCAATTCCAGAATTAAACAGTTTGAACTACTCAGGTACACTAACAAGTGTTATAAAGTGTGACAATATGTGTGGATGACTATAGTAAAGAGTATTTGGAATTATAGAAATAATGTTATCTTTAGAATTTCAAAAGTAAATGCAGAGAAAGTTTTCATGTTAGCACAAATGATATCATGGGCATGGATCACCAATAAATATTCAAATGTCACCTTCTCTTACTCAGACTGTATTGATGTATTTGCTCTGATATCAAATTTAAAAAAAAAATAGATTAATTAAAATACCACCAATATAAGTAAAGGCAACAACATGATAAATACGTTAATAATGTATATATAAAATAAAATAAATCTATATTAACAATTATAGAACCATAAAAGTCCAGAAGAATATTGAAAATAGTTAATATATAAACATACTATATTTATCTTTTATAAGATTAAACTTCTCGGTAATGTTCACACAAATAGAACCACAGACTATATAGTACAAGAAAATTAACACTTAGAAGTTGGTGAAACAAAATAAACTTAGATTAAAAGATTTAGAATCATCAAAGTCCCAAACAATGTAGAATCCACATACTGTATAGAAACATAAATGTCATTATGCATCACAAATTCAAGAGAAGACCATACTTTATTTATATAAATGACTCAACATTTAATCTTTAGAGTTGAAACAAGTAATAAATTTATCACTCACGAATCAAAATGTAAAATATAACAAGTTGTAACTTAATAAATTAAATATTTTTTCGAACAATATTGACTATATTTTCTATCTTCAAATTTATTCATTCAAAATAGTTAGGGCTGAGCATGATTATCCTAACTGTACTAAACTATAGATTATCTATACTATATTATACTATAAAAACTGAACTGCTTTTATTAAAAACTGAATTATACTATTTTGTAGTTCAATTTAAAAAAACTGAACTTTCCTATTAGTAGTTCAATTAACTCAGTTAACTATTTTAAAACAGTAAGAAAATACAACTTGATTAAAACAAATTGCTGCTTCACCCAAACATAATAAAAACATACTATTTATTTTTTTTATCAAATAACTTATTGAAAAGTGATTTTAAATAAACAAATATCCTAAATTAAATTTCTAAAAGAAAAAGTTTAAGTGTTAGTTTTAAAAAAAAAACACTCTAAGAATTTAGATAAACTTTTCAAACTTGTTCCGAAATAGTTTTAAGAAAAAAAAAATATTTAATACTATTTACAAATTGGTATGAATTATTTTTTTCTCATACATGTAACTTAGTTATTTATATTAATTTATATTTTTATATCCTAATTTTCATAATTATATATCATATTCGTTTATTATTATTTTTATTTTTACTAAAAATTATTATACTATTGAAATTTATAAATGGATAGATTTTGACTAAGGTTTTTCTTATCAATTTTTTTTAATGTAATCTATGCAATTAAATTTTATTTAAGTTAAGAATTTAAATAAACTTTTCAAACTTATTCTAAAATAGTTTTAAGATAAAAAAAAATAAAAAACACATTTAATACTATTTACAAATTGTTATGAATTATTTTTTCTCATAAAATATGTAACTTAGTTATTTGTATTAATTTATATTTGTATATCTTACTTTTCATAATTATATATCATACTCGTTTATTATTATTTTTATTTTTACTAAAAATTATTATGATGTTGAAATTTATAAATGAATAGATTTTGACCAAGGTTTTTCTTATCAATTTTTCTAATGTAATCAATGCAATTAAATTTTATTTAAGTTAAGAATTTAAATAAATTTTTCAAACTTATTCTGAAATAGTTTTAAGATAAAAAAAAAACATGCAGTTTCTGTATGTTTGCGATGCCAATACGAATTGCAGTTTATTTTGGTTACTATTGTATGGTTTACCATATGAAATAGTTAACTGCCAATAGAAAAATCCAATTTTTTTTAAATTAAATGGCGAGTATAGTTCACTTTTTAATAAAAATAGTTTAGTTTTTATAGTATAGATATAGTTTAGTACAATTAGGCTAATTATGCCTAGCAAAATAAATAGTTAACTAAACTGTGAATTATAAAACAATTTACTGAATTGTATTGTAGTTAACTAAACTAAAAAATAGTTCAGTTCAGTTTTTTTGAACTATTTTTTAGTTCAGTCCAGTTTTTTTGAACTATTTAATAGTTAACTATAATTGGTTTATAGTACAGTGCAAACAGTGCAGTTTGCCCACCCTAAAAATAGTACTTAAACTATAATATTTTAATATAAATTAATTTATTATTAAATTATACATAAAAGACATTTTTAAACTTTTTTTAATCAACAATCCTTTGAAAGAACTAAGAATTTCACCTTAGAAACATTTTTCAATCATACTTCAAATATATATATATATATATATATATATATATATATATATATATATATATATAATCTCAATAATAAACCATTATGTAATTCGATAGATACTTTTAAACAATCCTCGCCCTAATATAGTTCAAAGGTACCAGAAACCCAAAAAAAAAAGACTCAAAACATGTTCTGAATTGGTCGCTCAGTGCTCATACTCGCTTAACTAGATATGATTCTACTCGCTCACTATTCACACTCAATTAGCGAAAAGAAAACCTTCTTGCTTAGCGGACACTGTTGCCCATCCAACCAACTTCTCCCCCAAACTAATTCACTCAACCTCCTAGCTCGCTCTACGAATACAAAAACAGTGGGTTTGGCTTGCTCAACAGCTACACTCGCTCAACAAGACTGCAAAATTTTCACCCTTCAACCTTTTATGACCTATCATATGCACTTTCACCGATTTTTAACACTCCTAGATTGAATTCTAAACTAAAATTGACCTAACCAAAAGTATATAAACCAACCTAAACTTGTTTTGAATTGTTTTACTATAAGATTCCAATAAAAAAATAACCAAAACCTCACTTTAGGGACCAAAATTAAATTTTACAAGTTCTAGCTCATATTTGAGCAATTTAGGAATCTGAAAAAGTTACAAATAACTCAAAGACAGGCCCCAAGCACTCTAAATTGCTTCAGGATATTCAAATCAAAAATTCACTACTCAAGACCCCCAATTTATACCTAAAAACCATCCAAAACACCATCAATGAACTACTACATATCTCTTGATCAATTTCAACTAGTTCACAACTTAAACAAATCTCAAACTATCTCAAAATAGACTCTAAAATTTAGTTTCCTTTTTTCAACCCTTAAATCAAAACTTCATAACCAAAACTCCCTTTTTAAAAGCTAAAATTTTGGTCTACAACTAAACCTAACCATTCCTTTCCAAAAATTCCAATCAAATAACATCACTAACTTTCCAACCACAAAAAATTCAACATCAAGATCAATTCCAAACAAATTCATTACATTTTAGAACATTCATCACAACACCAAGTATGAGTCAACTATTTTAAATTATTAAATCACAATTCATACAAAAACATATATAATTCTAATTTTAACTAAATTCCACACAACTTAACTAAGATCATCAATTTAAAATAAAATTAGACAAGGTCACTTAACTCCCAAGATCATCAATTTAAAATAAAATTAGACAAGGTCACTTAACTCCCCTTACCTTAAAAGGAACTACCACAACTCTACACAACTCACCAACCTTGCTTTGAGCTTAAAGAATCCTAGAAACACCTACATAACACAAAATTGTGATCAAAAGATAGTTCTTAAAATCTTTGATTAACCAAAAACTAGAAAAAGAAACCAAAAGCCACATGCGAGAAGGAAACACCAAGCATGATCTCAACCTAAGAGTGAAAGAAAAAAAGAATTGAAACTTACTTACTATAAACTAGAAACTAATCGATAAATAATGGAGATTGCACTACTGTAATCTCATAGACACTTATTGATTGTCAAACAAATTATCGAGAAATTAGAATTTGTAAAGAGAAAAGACATGAAACTCGGAAAAAGAAGTATAGGAAAATGGTTAATATTTTAGATAATAAAATAAGTTTAAAAAATTATATTTATATTATTAAATTACTTTAAAATTAAAACACTCAATCTCATTATTTTAAGACACATATCAATTCTAATGCTTTCATACCACTATCACTCCTAAAATACATTTTTTAGTTCTTTACTAAATTATAAAAATAGTTTATTAATAATATAATAAATATAACTCAAATATTTTAAATTTAATAAATTAATATAAAACTACCCGTGGGCATTCCTCGGGTTGAAATTAAAATAATTTTTAAAAGTATTTCATTAATAGTACAATAAATATAACTCAAATATTTTTTAATTTAATAAATGAATATAAAAAGATAGAATAAGAAAATCACCCCGTGCGTTCCCACGGGGTTGACTAGGTCAAAAGTGGTACTTGAACATTTGTTTTACTTCTCAGAGGATACTGTAATTTTTTTCTCATTTTTTCTGTATAACTTCGCCTTCTTCGATACATTCCAAAATGTAATAATTCTTCTTTCCAGAATGGACACAAATGCTACAAAATACTACTAAAGTTTCATATTTTTTTAAGAAGATAAATAAAAATATTATATTCACATGAGATTGTTAATTGATTTTTATTAACTACAATTTTTAATAAATAATATGTATCTTTTAATAGTTATAAGGTTTGAATATTAATTCATATATAGTAATTTCTTATTAATAAATTCAATAATAGTTCTTAAATACTGACTTTATATCTTTAATATATATTCTAATATTAAACATCTTATTATTATAAGTAATCAATATGCCACAGTAAATAAATATTTTTATTTATCTCCTGAAAGTAAGTGCTAAAATTAATTTTAAAACATTGAGTAATTTAATCAAAATTATCTTAGAAACCACTATGATTTTAAAGACATATTTTATGAATTATTCCATAATTCAAAATTTTAAAACAAAAACTAATCAATTTATTAAATTATATTCTTAAATATTGAAATAATTTTAATAAAATTTAAGTTTAAAAATCTCTCTTTAGAATGACACAGATGCAAGTTTCTAAAACATATTAACGTATTAAGGTCAAATAGATAACAATAACTTGAAATTTTATAATCAAGGAAAAAAATTTCAATCCAAAAGAAATTAGAAATGATAATCCTGATTTATCTCATTTTGGTTTATCGTGTATTTGATTCTTAAAAACAGGTCAAACTAGCTTCTCTGCATAAGAATTGAAAGTTGGCTTTGATAGTTATTTGACACAGTAATTGTCCACAGAGGCTTGTCGGCCAACATGCATAAATAAAATCTTAAAAAATTATACAAATATTGTAACAAAGATTTTATTTTAATGTTTTATATTTTTATTGCACCTCATAAGTAATTTATGAATAATAAAATTCAAATAAATTAAGTAAATATAAGATCAAGATACATGTCAAATAAATGTATTAAAGTTAAAATTTTCCTGAACAAAGACACATAAAAATAAATTATAGTATAAATTATTGAACAAAACCATAGTCATTAATTAGTATCAAATGCAAATTATATTATTGGGACAAGAAAGGGGACACCTCGTCCATTGTCCTAACATATTGACATTAGTGATAGATGATACATCGACTCAGAGTGGAAAGTAAAATGGATACGTATGCTATATCTTAGTTTAATAAGAACATAATAAAAAACAATTAATTTATGGATTCAAATATATATTAAAAAATAACAAAATAAAATAATTGTTTTTATCTAAATTACATATTAAAATATGGTAAAAGAATTTTTGCAAGTTATATGACTCAATCTATCCCAACTCATCAGTGGCTTAAACAGGTTGTGAATTATGCAAAATGTGCCTACAAAAATCAAGAGACTAAAATATTCATAATTATTATCCCTACAAATTTTGTGATAAATTGTATAAACAACATGAATATATTCATTAATAACATTCAATTTATTTCGTAGTGTAATTGGTTTTTCAACTTTTTATACTTTAAATATTTATCTACTTTGCTTACAATACAATAAATCATAAATAATAAACAACATACGAAAATAAACAAAATATTTCAATTTAAATGTTGAAGATTTTTCACATAATTTATTTTATAAATAAAGATCAAATAACAATAATTTTGTTTTAATGTGTAACATTTTTGTTGTACTATGTAACATCTCTACGATATAATGATTTTATATATAAGATCCGTACATTTATGATATTAAGTAATTTGATCATTTAAGAAAGACATATATATAAAGTTATTACAGTGTCTTATCCATTTTTTTTTTATAAAAATCATACATTTGTGATATTAAACAATATGACAATTTAAGAAAATCATGCATAAACAAATAAAAAATGTTATTACATATTCAATGAATGCTGATAATAAAATAAACTAAACTAAGTAAAATATAAGATTAAAATTCACATTAAATAAATATATTAAAATTAGCATTTTACAAACAAAATAACATTAAAATAAATTATTGTCTGTGTTAAAAAAATAAAACACAACAATTAATCAATGTTAAATATAAATAATATAATTGATTATTGTCATCACATGAAATAATAAAATAGAACAATCATCTACTATGTAATAAAGTGTTAACAGTATAGTTATCCAAAAATAAAATTAAAAACTTTATATGAAGGCCTAAACTGATGCAAAATTATATACAAGAACGATCGGTCTTATACTAAACAGGGGATCCTCTCCTTCCAGTGCTTGCTCCAGAGAGACATCTTCTCCCCCTGCTCACACCCATCGGATGATCATTGCAAAGGATAAATCAAGCGGACAAACATGACAATACAGAAAAAAAGGGTAAGCTAGTGAAATTTAATAGTCATGTGAGCATACAATTCAAACAAACAGATAAGATACTCATACACATGTATAAAACATATAAACACATATTGACTTACCACTTTAACTTGACCGTCCGGACTAGTATGAATATGTAGCTTGAGACCGTTCATGCACCTGGGGTGTAGTAACTATAACACCCTCAGTTGCCACCTGGGTTTAATCCGTTATAACTCACCTAAATTCCTTTAGGCTAGGACCTTCTGCTATTCTCACAACATGACTTATCCATCTCTATTTGAGAATTGGTAATCATTAGAATCTCAGGATGAACGCCGTGGATTTCGCTATCCATATTCATACTTTACCACTTTGATAACTAACCACTAAGACATTCCTCCTTGGAACTCTCTTTCATATTCACAGTACAAATCTCATACCATTCTTTAATATCAACATTATTTCTCATACATAATACGTTTAAACAACTGGAATAAACACTCAGAGTACAACATAATCACAACATTTTTAAAAATCGAAAGCTTCCTAGCAAGGTCAAATCGAATGGTAAAAACCACCACTACCCATGAACACTACCGAACGGGGCAGATCCACTTAGCCCATGAACAAGACCGAACGAAAAACACTGATAACATGTAAACATGACCGATCACTAAAGCATGGTTGAACGATCATTAACAGGTAAGGCCCATAGGAGGCCTAATACCGAACACCAGTACGAGACCGAGTACTAGTGTAAGATTGAGGACCTAAACTAAACCGAACACTTAAAGCAAACCGAATACTAAGGTTATACTGAACACCAAGACTTAGACCAAGTCCTGAGAACCATCTAACACTAGAATTAGTACTATTACTAATATCAAAGTTGAACACTTAGAGCGAAACTAGATACTAATATAAGATCGAATGCTATACTAGACCGAATACTAGTACAAGACCGAACGCTAGTGTAAGATCGAACACTAGTGTAAGACCAAATACTAGAGCGAGACTGAACGCTAGTGTAAGACCGAACACTAGTGTAATACTGAATACTAGAGCGAGACCGAACGGTCATTAACTGTAATATTCCGCAAAGGCTGAACACAGCTAAGATCGAACACAAGAGTAAGGTCGAACGGTCATCGACTTCCTCTTCTCATACTGCATAATTCTGCAATATAACTACAAAATTATGAACTACATTTTTACTCATTCCCAACATTTTTCCCAACTTATAATTCTCCAGACTTATATCATATACCTATTTACATTCTTCTAAGGATATCAAAACCTTTCTATACATTTTCTAAAGGGTTTGCTACCAGATTCACGATCTAAAATTGCATTATCATCAACTTAAAGACTCAAATTCGATTCTGCTGGTTTTAGCACATTTTGAATGACTTAGAGACTCTAACAGATCCTAAATAATTCCTCTAAGCTCTCCCAACTGACCAATTTAACGTCTGACCCCAAATTCCCATTTCACTACTCCACTTCCTCACAATTCACTCGGCACAGTAACAAAGAACTTTGCAGAAGAAATCAACATGATCACAAAATTTTGACAGTTCATACAAACAATACCGATCACAAAAAAAATTCAATTTCATACACATGCAAAACCAGCAAACAACATTCACATACGCCATAGACTCATCAATTAAATTAACTAGCTTCCCTTACCTCTTAATCGAACCGAACAACTTATACCTTTCCAGAAATTTGCTCACACCTCTAAAAAATCCTAAGAACACATATAGCTCACTGATTTGTGAGAATAGACCAATCAAAGGACCAAGAACGAAGTCAGAATTGAGGAGAGAAAGCTGATTAACACATGCAAACCGAAATGTTGCTTGCATGTGCCAAAAAGTTTCAGAATTTCACAAGACTCAAGGGAAACAAAACTTATCAGCTCTAAACATGAAACTGATCGGTGGAATGGAAAACTCTTGACAATAGGATTGCTTAGGTTCTGCCTGATTGTTGAATAGATGAATTGAGATTGAAGGAATCTAAAGAGAAGGAAGAGAAAAGAAGAAAGTAGAAGTTTTGGAGAGAGATAGCTGTATTCAGAAAAAATGAGACGAAACTTTTGAAATTTTCATTTATATATCACTCTTGTTTTAATATAAACCGCTCAGTCTTATTCTTTGTCTACACCTATCTGCTCCAAAATTTATTTAAACCTCTCACTCTTACAATTACAAAATTCAAAAATAAAATGAAAAAATAATAAAATAAAATAATTTTGTTGGAGATCCAAATTAAAATTATGCAATTATGTAGATTAGTTTTTCCTGTCCCACCATTAATTTACTTGAACTACAAATTATGTGAACACAAACTTAGCTTATATTAACATACTAAAATATTCAACCAACTTACATATCTCATCCTTATTACCAATTTTTTTTGGGATAAATTGTATAAACACAGTCAACATACGCATTAATAATATTCAATTTAATTCACAATTTACTAGATTTTTCAACTTTTTATACTTTAAATAACTATCTACTTTGTTTACAATAAAAAATCGCAAATAATAAACAACAAACTAAAATAAACTAAATATTTCAATTTAAAATTTTAAAATTGTTCACACAATTTATTTCATAAATAATAAACAAATAAGAAATTTAAATAAAATAATTTTAATTTAAAATTTAAAGATTCAATTTTATATGTAATTTGTCTGTTTTACAAATACACCTGATATATATATATATATATATATATATATATATATATATATATATATATATATATATATATATATATATATATATATATATATATATATATATATATATATATATATATATATATATATATATATATATATATATATATATATATATATATATATATATATATATATATATATATATATATATATATATATAGGAATCGTGTGAACCTGAATTAAAGAGTTTGCTTCAAAATATCCAAATTAAATTAAAAACATTGGATCCACGCCAAACATGACATATCTGCGTGCAAAACAGTTGATACAGGTACCATACGAGGTTCAATTCAAATACCTACTACATATATATCTTCTCAAACATTTTTTATTTCTAAAAAATATTATTATAACTTTGACCTGGTAAAGAGAAAATAATTATTTAATTTAGGGTGCTTCTTTAGTCAATAATGACCAAGTCCTCATATTTCTTTCTTCACAATTTATGGTCTGTGCTTTCAAACCAATAAAGTCTTCATACAAATTGACTAAATAAATTAAAAATAAAAAATAATATTTATTTATTTATTTATTTTTAGAGGAAAGTTTATTTTTCTATATGTTATTTTAAAAAAATCCGGATAGAAAATAAAATAAGGAAATTTATAGATAATTTATTTAAAATTACATTAAAAACAGAACAATTAAATACTATCAAGAGAATATTAACATATTAGTTAGACGATTATTCTGAAAGTCTGATCTGTTATATAGTCAAAAACGCCACAACAAATCAAGTCAAAGCTACCCGATCTTGAAAACCCTAATGAAAATTTAAACATAGTTTTACGCAGCCAGTCAGCAAAATTTAAAAAATTATATAGCTTGGACTTTGTTTGCGATATATATTTTAATTAAATTAATTTGACTATTATGAGAAATTTTTATGGATGAAATTCTAGAAAAGAAAAATATCAGAGTTCTGATAAAGTTGTTCAATTATCGCCAGTTGTTAGACATGCAGTACCTACCTAGTTTTTGTCCCATTAAATTAGACTCGGTTTTTAAGAAACTAGGCCCGGTCTTTCAGGCACATGAATTGTATTTTAATTGCTTTAATATCTTATATTTTTAATAGTTACGATGTATGGTTTGTGGTGAAAACATAAATTTCTCAGTGAAGATCTAAGAAAATAATTAATTATTGTTAGAGTTAATTATTGTATAAGGTATTATTTATTTTGAAATTTTATTTATCATAGTTTTATTTTATAAAACGTCTCATAAGATAAAAATGAAAATATATTTAAATGATATCTGATATAATTTTAAATAATATAAAATTATTAAATGTGATAGAAATAATATGCTTTATCCAAAATTTCCCTTTACATAAAAAAATAGTAGTTGTATAATAGCTGTCTCCCAGCAAACTTAATAATTTTCAACCGTTTGCTTATCCAATTAAACAGTAGTTACAGTAGTTCCTCAGATGTGTCAGTAAAAGAGTTCTTTTACACACTTTTTAAGGTATAGGAAGATACACGTGAAATACAATTTTTGAATTCTTAATTAATTTTTAATGTATTTTTTAATTCTTTTTCTTTCTCTGTCAAATTATTTTAGAGAAAAATAAATTATTTAGAGTATTGTAAGAAATTGGGTGGCAGCCTATTCACCACTCTTTAAAGTAAAAAATAAGTAAAAACTATTTTTTTATTATGAAAACTGCTTTAGAGATGTCTAGTTTTCTCTTAAAGGACACATCAATACATGAATCTCATGTTTATGTTTTATATTTTTAAAGAAAATAACATGTGGTAATATTTTTATGTTCTTATTTTTTGTTAATTACTTTATATATATATATATATATATATATATATATATATATATATAACAATTATTGAAATAATATACTTGGATCTATTTCCTATTTATCCACCACCTTAAGGTGTGTTTGGTCATCAGTTGCATTCAATGCAACTTTAGAATCCACCTTTATTGAAATGCCAAAAAGAACCCTTGAAAGTGATTTAAATGGTTTTCCAAATACATATTATTTATTAACAATAAATTTTTAATAAGTGACATTAAGTATAACATAATATCATATTCATAATAATATTATTTATTTTAAATATATATTATAAAATATAAAAAGCTGTACTATATGACATGTTAGGTTAATTTCCACATTGAAAGGATAAATTGAATTTGTAAAATTTGTATCAATGCATCACTTGGTAACCCTAAACAAAAAAAGGGGGATTTTTTTTCACAAATGAAAATTAAGATTATTAAAGGGGGATATTTTTTAATGTTTATAGATTCAGGAAACAAATAAAAGAAAAAATAATTTTTAATCCCAGACATGGCTTGTCACGGGGGCATTGGGAACTGTTTAATATGGTTAGCATCCTAGTCAGCTAAAAAAACAACGGGAACCTAACCAGAAAAAAGGGAAACATTATAAAAAAACAAATTTCAAAATGAATTGTGAGATTTCATATTACATTTCATCATATTAGAATGTATAATAATAATAATAATATAAAAAAAAGCTGCTTTGAACATAAATAAAATAAATAAAGAAAAGTTGAAAAATAAAGCAGGGAAGACGAGTTTGCAGCCATAAAAAACTGACGCACATTGAGACATTGTTGTGTTGGGTTGAAGTTCTGTAATGCTATCTGTCATGGCTTTCTCTGCGCATCTTTGCCGTCTCCCTGCCTCACGTGCCGACATCGCTTTACCAGAATCTCTCACCAGAATCCGCTGCCGGAAACCTTTCTCCATCCGATGCTCCGGAGATTCCCCTTCCGCGTCTGTGGATTCCGAGTTCAACCCAAAGGTGTTTCGGAAGAATCTTACTAGGAGTAAGAATTATAATCGCAAAGGCTTTGGGTACAAGGAAGAGACCCTCCAACTCATGAATAGCGAATACACCAGTATGTCTCCTTAAATTGAGTTCCAAATTAGTGTCTGACTTCTTTTTATGTGATTTTGAATTGATTTGCATGAAAAAGCTTGGTACTTTCTTTCTGGGCATGCGTTTATTTGGGTCCCGAGTTGGAGCGGAGAGAGATTGGATAACTTGTCGTTGGTTGTATTCTTGTGTTGGGACGGGTTTCTTACGTTTCATGGAAATTGAACTCTTTGTTAGTTTTTAAATGTTTTTATTATTGGGGGTTTACCTAAGATATGCTCCTCTGTAATTGCATGTCATGTTTTGTTCGTTGTTGTAGTGATTTTTTTCATGTGTACTATTTTGTGTAATTGTAGGTGACATCATTAAGACTTTGAAGGAAAATGGGTTCGAGTATACATGGGGTAATGTGACAGTGAAGCTGGCTGAAGCATTTGGATTCTGTTGGGGAGTTGAGAGGGCTGTTCAAATTGCTTACGAGGCCAGAAAACAGTTTCCTACTGAGACAATATGGCTCACCAATGAAATCATTCACAATCCTACCGTTTCTAAGGTCTCTTTGGATTTCCTTAACCATAAATAATGTCGATTTTTTTAGTAGGTAGTTTGAAGTTATGCCATTGTTCAGGAAGTTGGTAAAAAAATTTATTCGTGTCCTGAATTTGATGGTCGATTGCCGCCCTTTTTCTTGTACACTGTTTTCTAATGTTCATGAGTTTTTCATGCAGAGGCTAGAGGATATGAAAGTGCAGAATCTTCCTCTGGAAGAAGGTTCTAAACAATTTGATGTTATCGACAATGGTGATGTAGTCATATTGCCAGCTTTTGGAGCAGCAGTGGAAGAGATGTTGACTTTGAGTGAGAAAAATGTTCGGATTGTTGATACAACTTGTCCATGGGTTGCAAAGGTACTCTTTTTTGTATATATGGTTTGATATTGTGCTGATCTGCACAACTTCAATTCATATTGTCATGTATCACCAAATACTGAGATTACTTCTTCAATAAATTGTCTTTAAGGTTTGGAATTCCGTTGAAAAGCACAAGCAAGGAGATTATACCTCTGTAATTCATGGTAAATACGCCCATGAGGAAACTGTGGCAACTGCTTCTTTTGCTGGAAAATATATAATTGTGAAGAATATGTCAGAGGTCTGTCCTAGGCTGCTGCTTTACTCAATATGTGTGTGGTGAATGCCTTCAAGAATTTGTTGTAATTTTTGTATGACTGTTACTTTATACAGGCTGAATATGTTTGTGACTATGTTCTTGGTGGTGAACTTAATGGGTCCAGTTCAACCAAAGAAGCATTGTTAGAGGTACGGTTTTGTTATCATGTGATTAATCTTGTTTTCTAAACCCTGTAGTTTTCACTATCATGATTGTTTATTATTTATTTATGTGCAGAAATTTAAATTTGCTGTTTCCAAGGGGTTTGATCCAGACAAGGACCTGCTAAAGCTTGGCATCGCAAATCAGACAACGATGCTCAAGGGAGAGACAGAAGAGATTGGTTTGTATTATTTTTGGAGGTTTTGTTGTGGGTGGTGTGTAACTCACATATCTTTATCTTAAGTCCTTATGGTATGTATTTTACTGATTATGCAGGGAAACTATTGGAGAGGACTATGATGCGCAAATATGGTGTGGAGAACGTCAACGAGCACTTCATGAGCTTCAACACAATTTGTGATGCTACACAGGTGTGGTTTCACTCCCCTTGTCTATTGTGATTTGACATGCTTGTTCAGTCAGTAGCATATATTATATATCTATGACTTAATTGCGGGTCAGTTCTGTTCTGTACGCTTTCTGTCTATTCAACAGCTAAGTTGAATTTTCTATCAGGAACGACAAGATGCTATGTACAAACTGGTGGAGGAACATGTGGATCTTATATTAGTAGTTGGTGGATGGAACTCTAGCAATACATCACACCTGCAAGAGATAGCTGAGGAATATGGAATCCCTTCTTATTGGATTGACAGTGATCAAAGAATTGGTCCCGGAAACAAAATAGCACACAAGTTGAACGTAAGCGTGCATACAGAGATTTGTAGCTTGTTAAAGTTATTAACTCATTTTAGCCTTATTATTAATAGAATGTTTTTTCTGGACTATCAGCATGGAGAGCTAGTGGAGACAGAAAACTGGTTGCCAGAAGGTCCAATAACAATTGGTGTAACATCTGGTGCATCCACTCCAGACAAGGTAACTTGTAGCCTTTCATTCTTCTTTTTTGTGGATTTCTCCAGCATAGTTCTGCATTTTTTAAACTTGTAGCAAATGTATTTTCATCTCCTATTTTAAACTATCGTGCTATATCCAACTCAGATGGTTACTTACCCATGAAATATCTGATACAAGTGACCTTTGTCATATTTATTTAAATTTCTAATGACGCGGTGTGCTTACTTTTTGTTAGTATTCTATTCAATTTCGTTTGATACTATTTTGCATAATTGGTTTTCAAACAGGCTGTTGAAGATGCGCTCATCAAGATTTTTGAGTTGAAACGTAAAGAAGCTATGCAACTTGTGTAGAGTAGGTCTGCATACATACATTGTCAATGTATACATGAAACGAGGGATTTATTTTATAGGAGTTTTATAGCCCTATGTATTGTTGGATTTATTATCAATAACAAAAGTTCAAGAGTTCTTATAAATGTTGCCATGTTACCTTACAAGATCTCTGATTATGCCTTTGTCACTACAACGGAAATGGGAATATCTTAATAAAATAAAAGGAAAAGACAAGAGGTTCATCTTAATGCAGTTAGAATAGTACCCTGTACATTATGGACTAATCAAATTTAGAAAAAGCTTGATTAGCAGAAGTCACTCTCCGCGAGCATATAGATATATATTTTGCTTGTGGGTTTCGGAATATTTTGTGGATCATGTTTATGAAAAATATTTCTAATTCTACTTGATTCTCTGTTCAATGAGGAGCTAAAATAACACAAGACATATGAATGTTGATTAAACTGGCTCTATAGCAAAAAAAATTACAGGAAATATACATGTATGTTGAACTGAGTGTACTTGAAATATACATGTATGTTGAACTGAGTGTGTATCTAAATAAGGTCATGCAATATAACTGTAAAAGTTTTCTTGAGTTGCTTCTGGAAGGCATCCTTCGAGCATTTGTAAAATCCTTGGCTGATCAAGTAACAGGGCACTTCATTGATGGAGTTCATGTATTTGTATACCAAAGTACTCTATCACTTCTATATAGGTCTAATTGGATAAAATTTGCAATAACTACTTATGAACAAGAAATAAAGAAGTGAAATGAACTAAACTTATTCGAGATGATAAAATCAACCAAAACATCCCCAACTTTTGAAAAAAGTAATGAAAAGCTTGCAAAAAGATTGAGATGCATAAGTTGATTTTAATTCATAAGTTTGATTCATTTACTTTTTGTTTTCTTTTCTGTAAGTGTTAATGAACGAATTTATCCAAATTGATCATAATAATCCATTATAAGTTGCAGTCATCCAACTGAAGAGCAACTTTACCCATCTTGATGTCTCAAGCTAACCACTAATGCTATCAGCTTGCTTAGACAGAGTTGATTCAACAATTTCGGGGACTTTATCAAGTAAGAGGTTCATCTCCTCCGGAAACTCCATCTTTGCTCTGTTAGTCTTTCCTCCAATGAAGACTGTTGTTCCATCTTGTAAAGCCCATATCTGAGTTGACCAATAAAAAATTGACGGTCAATAATATGCAATTTTTCAGTCCTGGTCATATAAATCATGCTATTTGTTAAAAAATGTATGTGCTACATTGACATTGACATTTCCTTGAAAGGAAAATTTCAGATGATATAGCAATATTATTTAGCCAAAAGTCACTATCACTTGTTTCTTCGTCAGAAAAAAAACGCCATTATCACATGGAGAGAGAATGGACAATGTCAAACAATTAGAAGAAAATTCACCTGTGAATGAGATAAATAGCTGATGCAAGTAGTGATCATTAGAGCACCAAATCCAGCATATACAACTGGCACACCTGGATCAGTCTGTATAAATAAAACGAGTTAATGACAGAGTTGAAACACCTGCTGAATGTTTTGAGTTTAAGGTGGTACCTTCAAGTCCAAGCCACTACTTCCTATTGCATCAACAATGACAATTTCTGATCCATCAATATTGATTGGGAGCTTTGAATTAGGGCGTCTAACTCCCACAAATTTTCCTTCTTTATCATAAAGGACGATTGATTGTAGATCACGAGCAAGCATAGATCTAAAATTCAACACAACACAAGAAAGTAAAAGGGATGAGATGAGATGAAGATGATGTTTTGGTATCACACCTAATTTCCAAAAACTTACATTCCCTTAACGTCAGGAGAGTTAATATCTCCAACCGGTAGAAAAGTACCAAAAAGTTTCTTATCTCCATTGATCTGTAAAGGTGCCATAGCCAAGTTATACGGTCCTTCATTATCCTTAAGAATTTGCAGAGCCGAAATACTCCAATCTGTTTGATATATGGTGATACCACCGTATCTTAAAGGATCATTTACACTGATTGTCTTCCTCATTACTTCTTTCCCATCCATGTTACGAAGGGAAAGATCAGTGTAGAACTGTGAAACCTGTAAAATAAACCAAGAATCAACATTTTACTGACCTTTTCAAGTATCATTATGACAATTTCATAGAAAACAAAAATCTCTTTTACCTCTCCACTCTCATAATAATCCATTGAGAATCTGTTGACATGAATTTCTGTATTAAAAGCCTCAGTTGGAGAGGAGAGAAAGCCAGAAGGAACCAGAACATCACCAACAACAAAATTCAGGCCCTGGGGCACAGTGACCGAACCTCTGAAGCTCCCAGCAGCACTAACAGTTCCTCCAGCCATTACAAGTAATAGTGCTATATGAACTCCAACAGGGGCCAACCTACCTGCAAGTCCTTTAAAGGCATATAAAGATGGTCCTTTCAAGAATACCTATCATCCAAATTACACTTTATCAGCCCAAAAATATTCAAGTTCATTGTTGGCCAGTAACAATGAGAATGAAGTAATATTTTATGGTAGTGAATATTAGATTTTAAAGGGATAACAGAACAACAGAAAAAAGGTTGGAAGAGCAAGGATGAGAATGTTAAGATAGATAGATTTGTGAACAGTTATATATATATATATATATATATATATATATATATATATATATATATATATATATATATATATATATATAAAAGACAAAACATAAAATGATTGAGTATGATGACGCATGGTGTGGCACCGATTGATGAAAGATTGCAAAAAAATCAGTTAAAGTGGTCTTAACATGTGCAAAGGAGATCACTAGACACACTGGTAAAAAGAGTATTGCATGGTTTTTGAGTCTATGAAGAGGGAAACCCATAAAGACATTGAAGGGAATTATTAACAGAGATCCTATGATGAGTAAGTATATTATTGATAATTTGGCCTTTAACTGACTACAGTAAAGTTATGTAAAGCATGTAGCAGTCTCACTAACTGATATAATGTTTTGTTGTTACTGTTGTTGGTTAATAAAAGATCATTTCCTAAATATGTCTAATGGGAATGTTTGATTCTATAGGATATAAGGAAAAGCAAATAGTTGAACATGAGTAGGGGAACTACAACCTCGTATCCAGCTCCCATCAAAAGAGTACCAACATCTTGGATTGATGCTCTTGGCAATGATTCTGAAAATTCTTGCTTGCGTATAGCCTCAGCGGAATGCAAAAATGACCATCTGTGGAACAATTTAGGCCTTCAGTGGAAAAGAAACTTCCCAACTCAGGCATTATGGATACATAAAAATGAGAAACAAACCTTCTTGAAACCGTGATAAGGGGGAGTTGAGTTGTGTATGTGCAGGCCATGAGGGATGCACCCAGGAGAGCCAACACTCCAAGAAATACAGGGGACGAAAACATGTGATCAAAACCAAGGGCGAGAATCCATCTCCAAGTAAAAAATCCAAACACAGGATCATCTTCAGGGTATTTCTGGATATAAAAGTCAGGAGCTTCACCTTGTTCAATAATTGTTCCTGGCATAGAAGCATAAGTTTAAGTCATTGTGATCATATTAAAGCACATTTTGCAGTCACAGAAAATTCAAGTGATGGTATGTAAAGTTACAATGGCACCCCTTAAGCCATCATAAGATCTCCCAAAAATTTCAGGAGCTTCTGCTTCTGCTTCATCATCAATCCTCTAAATAGAAACAAGGATAAACGTGCAAACATTTATACAGAGCACATTGTGATTTCCAGCGCACTTCACCACCAATAAAATAATTGGGCATGAGCTATATGATCATGATTTTATATGTAGCAAGAGAAGTAAAAGATGTTTGGTTCATTTGAACAAACTTATCATATACATGAATGGAAAAACTAGAATGAAAGTGAAATCAATTATTCTATAAACTAAAAATAACTTATAATTTGTAGAAGCTATTTTTGTATTAGTTACAATAAAATTATTGTTTTAACTGAGACATAAGCTAATTTAGCTTATAGAATTTTATTTTTTTCTCTTCTAAGTTTGATGGATGAGTTTTCTCTCCACATGCCCGTTGTCTCTAAAAGGATTGTAATGTTAATCTTCTAGAATACACTTGGGAAAGAAAAGTTAGGATAGTTCACTAAGTTCTATACTTGTATACTTTAATCTTCTTGTTCCAATTGCAGTAACAAAAGAGAGGGAAACAGAAAGAATCTCAATTAAGGAATACTCTTAATTCAAGAATCTAAAAAAAGTTCATTGAATTAGAGAAGAAGGAACTGAAATAGAATCAAGAAAAGTAATAATCAATTATCTTCTAGGAATTGGTTTCATCATAATAAGCATAGATGAATCCACAAAGACCACTACTTGTTTGTTTCGAGTAGACATTTCATGTTTTCATCTCCTATTCTACTAACAGTTACAAAATGGTACTCATTTCGTTCTTTTTACATATAAATCAACAACCAACTTTCATGAAAATATTAAAAAATTTTATTCTTTCTATGTCTATTTAAATTAATTATAGATTAGATAAGCGATGAAGGTCTAATAAATTAAGAATAATTAATGTCGTCTTAAACTTCAAAACTTATAGCTAAATAAAAATAGAAAAACTTTAAAAAATGACACTTTAAATATATAAAAACACAGTTTTTACATTGCCCAAAATACAAAATTACTCCTACATCACTATTCATAACATTTTTCTCAGAAATCTGATGTAAGATATTTTTAGTTGAATGATGCATTAATTATATTTTCCCTAAAATTCTCTTAACCAATTGAGAATGTTTTTATATCTTACAAAACGGTATGTTTAATGAAGAAAAATATCGGATAGGTTTGGAAACTTGATACATACTAATGACTTATCATTGAAGCAAAGGTAACATATGGTTAATTGATGGTAATAGAAAGAAAAGAGGAAAAGTGAAGCATATATGCATACCCAAAGCCATCAAAGCAGCAGCAGCAAACATGTCCGCAATAGCCAATGGCAAACTAGAGAGAATCTGCAAAGTCTTTCTTCTGAGTATGTTGAGCAACCCAAAAGGGCCACCCTTTTTTTTCTTTGAGCTCTGTGGAACTTCCCCAGTGTCACCATTGGTGACACCATCCTCAGTAAGCGGTGGAGAGGAAGCTTCTGATAAGACAATCTTCTGGGACACGCTCTTCCCTTTGTTTTCGACATCTTGGGAGCTTTTCAGCTTGCAGCTGATGGTGAATGGGAGCTTGTGAGCTCTGTTTGCATCATGGCCGAATGGATTGAATTTGAAGAAGGGATGAAAGATAGGGACTTTGAGGAAATGGGTATTGGGAAGACATGGATTTGTGGAATTTATGGCACTGAAAGCCTTCATGGATCCAAACTTTGGGAACACTCTGTGTTGAGGATTCGTGATTAGCTCTCTGCGTGTGACCCATAACGACCACACCAGTTTCTTTATCCATATGCTAGATATTTCCATATAATATATAAAATAATAAACACGAACTTACTTCACATAATAGTTTTTCTTGGGAAAACAAATATTATTGTTATTCTTGTTGGTACTCTTTTGATTTTATAAGGCACCTTTTTCTTAATCTAGATTTTTCTGTAACAAAAAAAATGTGCTTTTCATATATAAGCAAGTTTTGATTATAAGATTATATAGATATAAATTCAAATTATATAAAAGTTTACATACTTCATCATTATTTAAGATAATATCGTAGGTTTTCAATGATTAGATTAGTAAATTTTTACATGATAAAAGTTACAGGGTGGAGTAAGTGTAGAGTAAGTTAATTCCTTCTTTATTGTGGCAATATATTAAAGAAAAGTATGTGATAATTATATTTAACATCACAGTGCATATAAAATAAAAATTATTTCACACACGTTAAATGTACTCATACTCCGTAAATATTTAAAAGATATACAAGATTCTTCGTAAATATTTTTTAAAAAATACAAGATTTCGAAAATTATTAACGAATCAAGATTAATCTATAATTGGATAACTTCCACTTTTTGGGTTTAAATTTAAAGGGGTAAAACGAATGTAACTGTGATTATAAATACAGTATAGGAATTATTAATTACATATTCATATATAAAGCATGTTAAAACATTTGATAGTTTAAATTATTGAACACAACAGACATTAAAAAGAAATTTTTTAGTTGAAGCATGGTCCGTCTGTTTGATGGATAAGATCAAAACGTGCACTCTTAAATAGAAAAAACAAACACGCTGGTAGCACACATACTTCATTCACGTCCCCAAATGTTAAATAACTAATAACCTAACATTAAAGCAAATTATAGAAAAAGACTAGAATGTTCTCAATTGCTCAATTGGCTTACACAATCTATCTGATAAACGTCTCATGGTTTTTCAACTATAATTATGTCAGTAGGGAGTGGAAATCTGTATTGTAGGTTACTGCTGCTGAGCCACTTTCAATGAATCTTCTAAAATGAAACAGCTCCTTGTTTTTAAATAGAAAAAGATGACAATTTTACACTCTAAACGGTGATATTGGTTGCTGACTTCCTTTTAGTACAAAAAGTAATCCTGCAAATACAGAAAATGCAAATTAACAGCGTAAATCTAAGCATGACTATGATAACGTGTTCAAAAGTGCCCCCTCTTGGCAGGAACTAACGACGAAGTTTAATAATTTAATTATCGTTATGAATTTTATTTTGTATGAAACTTGGTTACTCAGAACGAAATATTACACAAACTTAAAGCTCAATTGACGGTTCTCTCTTCTCCCATACTTGGTATGTATGATGACAAGATTTTATCCCAAGCCAGACTTCCATTCTATTTTCCATGATGATCATGATGGAGTCTAGTAGTAAAAGAATGGAGGGTGAACATGTAGACAATGAAAATAATACAATATGTACCAAATTGAATTTGGAATGAAGCTGAAAATTCAATATATATGCGACAGAATTTGGAAAATGATTTAGAAATGCTGTACACTGAATAATTTCCGTTTCCAAAGAAGTCTAGACCAGATGCTTTGACCCTCACCCCCAAAGACAACGCCAAGAACAATAAAAAAAAGGAACCTTGTGTGCATGTGCCTGGTACGGGGCACTAACATGGGCGTAAATCGTTCTTCTTTTTACCTTCATTTTATTTGGAGGAGCGGAACACCATTTCAGGTCTGCTTTGTTAACAGCTCAATGTCAGATCCGACTTCAGCAATCTTGGCATCCTTAGAACCCTTAGCTGCTTTTGCAATGTTCAAAACATCAAAATCCAGAGCTATTTTTCTGACGAGACCCTTAAGCATCTGTTTGAAGAAGATTAGACAAATAAAAAAATTGAGTGAAGATATTTAGAGGTAGATATGCTTCAAAGCACATGAGTTTATCATAAAAAAAATATTGTCTAGCGTGAAATTTTGTTGAATAATAAGCTTCCTTATTAGTTTCCCAGATTCATGGATTGTCTGCATATATAAATATTTAGACACACAAAGAAGGATGTTTTTGAAATTGTTAGCTCTGGATTTCGTAATAAACAAAGTGTTAGTTTTTATTCTAGACCCGTAGTATAGTATATAATAACATAATGTCATATCTTATTCAAGTAAATCGTGTCTTTAAGACAAAGGTGATCCACTGACTAGGATATGAAACACACCTGCAGCCAAAATAATCTGCAAATAGGTTGAGTAGCAGCGAGAGTAGAATAGTGTGATAAAAGGATTGGATTATTGAGTTTTAAAAAAAGAGTAAATTGTAACAAATAGGCAAAAATCATACAGTCACAAAGTTGGGACACAAATGCAGACTAGCTTGGCTTCCATCCTCAATAAAAGAAATTGAATTTATGCACAAATACAAGATATGTAACAGTAACAACGGATATATACTATAAAGGATTTGGAAAATCTGTAATCACAAAAGCATATATTAACAAACATGCAAAACCGCGTATTTAAATGACACTGAAATGCAACAGTTTGCCTTATATAGATACAAGAGAATGTTATCAAACACAAGACATCAGATAAAAACTAAAAATTACCAGAGATCCAACAGCAACCAAAGCACGAAATTTGGAATCAACTTCCACATTTTCATCCTCGGCAAGCTACACAAAAACAAAATGCGTAGTTTAGAAATAATAACATCTGACGGTAGGATATTTGATTTTGAATAATCCAGACGCGTACAAAATGTAAATCAACACTGACTAGGTCCTTTTTTAGCAAGTGTGGAGAAAGAAGCTTTGAATTTGGAGGTTTTCCATTTATGGGGAATATGGCAGTGCATGAGAAATGCAGGTTTATTATAACAAAAATTAGCATTGTTTAGGGCTAGAAATTTGCACTAATTAGATGACATTAACAAATATTTTAGATGTCATTGTAGTTGCGACGTCCCTCAAGCCTTGATTTTGAAATTCTACAAGACAAGTATAATAGACCCAAAGATTGTCCTACAAGCGGTTTGATCATGTGAAAGGAACAATAGAGCCAACAGTAAGAGGAGGGAGAGAGTCCAAGATAATCTAATTAACAAGAGTAGAAGCCTAGAAGGAATACTGAAGAAAAAGGAGGAATAATTTAAAAGACCTTGTCCTAAATGATTTTATTGAAATCTTGTTTTTTGACAGAGACTAATGGAATTGATAAAGTCAAATTAACCTAGTAGAAGGTTTGGGGATGTAGTGGCAATTGTCATAGCTAGGTAAAAACAGTATAAGCAATACCTCAAGAGCTGCTGATAGAACTTGAGATTGACCTTCTTGATCATTTGATTCAATCAACAGCACAGCATAACTGCGAGGACCACATAAGAAAAAGTTACTGCATACTTAAATTCTGGACTATTAATATTGCATTTCTAAAGGGAAAATAGCTGCAATGATAAAATGTGAACTGAGATCTAAATACATAAAAGCCACCACCACTTTTCGTATCTATACTTTTGTTCATGCAGCAGGATGGTGAAGTAGAGTGACAAACCAAGCAAAAAAGAAATCATATGCCAATTACCCTCGCTTCCATTTTTTTCACCCACAAAGATAATAGAATTCATTTGATCTTTCTTTTATTTTCTTGGAGTGGGAAGAGGTAATAAAAGAACCAGAAAGCACTAAAGCACTTCAGCACCTGAACATAGAGACAGTATCTTCTATTTGGAATTAACACAACCAAAAGAGAGAGAGAGAGAGAGAGAGAGAGAGAGAGAGAGAAAGAGAGAGAACTTCCAAAAGCTAAACTAAAATTACAAAAGAAATTAAATTTAGATGAAAAAATAATAGTGGAATTATGTCAGCCAAATAATAATAATTGATCATACAGTTTTTTTCCAAAACAATGTTCACTAACTTATAGTCAAGATAAGACTAGATCATTTGTCCCAAACAAAGGACTTACTTTAGTAACAAGGTAGAGTATGACAACTGCAAATTTTTGTTTGGAGATGAACTACAACTTGAGAAAGCGTCAAGTATCTGCCCAAGTAAAAGATGAACAAAGAATTGTAGTCCTTCAGAAATGAATTTTGTAAAGCAAAAATAACAGTATAAGATAGCCCTGGTCATTGAATTAATGAATTGACACCTGTCAGTAGAGATGAATTGTGAAAAATTATTAAAAGACATTGAGAAGTATATCTTCAAATTAATGAATATCACTAAAAACACATGAACACAGGAAAAATAAAAAACTCTAAACTCATCACAGAAGGTACGTATTTATGAATCTTTTTTTTTAACTTTACTGTAATTGAATTTTTTTTTTACAGCAATGTTGCGTAAGAAAAATTTCTATAATAATGATAGTCTACCAAGCACTTCTTCAAATCCTTCAAAATTCCAAAAAAAAATACAATGAAGAGGTGCTAACCTCACTACGATGTTTCTGCAACCAATTGTAGTAGCATGAATTCCTGAAGAGATTAGTCACAGCACGAATGCTGGTCAACAGATTCGCAGGAACTGTCGGACTTACAGTGACTTTCTTAATCACTTCCACTACAATGTCTGGATATAACACACGAGAAAATCAATGAAAGATTACACACCAGCAGAAGGTAGAGAAAAAAATATTCTACAAGATCAAGGAGTATCAGAACTTGTGCATATTTCTGGTAGAAAGACAAGGATAACCAAAATGTATAATCAAGGGGTCAAAAGGGGCACAATGTGGAGGAACAAACTAAGGGAGAGAAAAGATAACTAACTACTAAGGTAACTGCTGAAAGCATATATAGTAACTGGTATAAATCTTTTCTCCGTCAACTGCAAACAAGCAGTGTGGGGTGGTACCACTTACATAACAATGCTTACGTGTGACTAGTCAAAGAGTTAGTGTACAGACAGCCCACGTGATCATTGGTGCAGGGGAAGCATGATGAGATGCTACTATGCTAGGATTCAATTAAAAGGTATGGGACGGGAGTCTCACACTACAAGCATGGGAGTCTAGAGTGGTTCTCACTTCTCTCAATTTTCAGACCAATTTCACATAAAAAAATGGGATTCTATTGATTGCTATCATAATTTAATGTCAGAAAACAAAATTATGGTTAACATTGATACCGTTTTCTGCTTCAAAATGCTTGTTAAGTAAAATAGCCCCATCTGGATGAAGAACTATCATCCTTATCATATCAATGACTGCATAGAAAAAGCACAATAAGTAAGGAGACCATTTTCCTAAAGACTAGAGAAGTTCACTGATATAAGTGAGGACAAAAAATTGAAAAAAAAAGAAATTCCAATGATTTTCTCAAATTAGCAACGAAAGCTTCTTGAAGTACAACAAAAAGGAGCAACACATGAGACAATAACTAACCAGGAAATATCATTGCAATAGGCCATGATCGAAGCAGATTCAGTAACAAGTCTATATCAGAGTCTGCAAATTTACTAGAATGATAATGTGAAGTATCTTTCAGAATTTTAACAATGGCACCCAGTCTGGAAACATTGAGCTCAGTCAAAGACAAGTTCTGCTTTTCCTGCATGAGATTGAAAAAATATAACCAATTTACACAGCACACTTTATTTTTGAATTCATGTATGCTCCGTAAAAGTTGAAGCCCACTTGCTAAAATATGCAGCTTTATTGTTATTAATTCTTATACATAGTTCATATGCAGAGTTTCTCATTAGGTAGTTGGAAATCGTGTTTAAGTCCGTTGTATTAAAGGACATCATAAACTTCAGATCTCAAGTCTTTAATCAAAAGGCAGTTTAAGTTATCATCATCAACAAGCACATTGGAGTTCGAAATGATCATGGGTAAAGCAGACATGTAAGATTAAAACATTCCCCAATCCTGAACATCGCAACTTTGAAGTTCCTTTGGCCAAAAGTATATGATTTTAACAGTATCTATAACAAATTAATAACCAAAGAAGAATAAAACATCTACCATATCTACCTGGTCAGATTGTAATGCATTATTGAACTCAATAATCTTTTTAAGGATCCCGTCAAACTGAGCAGCATCAAAAACAAGCATCCCTTTCTGACAACAGAATTTAATATCAGGGTATGAGCTAAAAAATTACATAATAAGTCAAAGAGGGAAAAAGTACAAAGTTCCTCACAGAAATTGTGTTAAAAGAACTATTACACTACTTTTAGTACCATCCACTTCCAAATGGAATCAAATTACTCGTCCATTGAGCAACATTCTATAAAGATGATATGCTGGCCTTCTTGTAATAGTAGCAGTAAAAATGAGCTAATAATAGCAAGACCATAAAGGCCAAATTACGATGAAAGCAAAACTTTGGAGTTACTTGACACCAATTTTCTAAAGTGAAGCCCCATTTGGAACTAATAAACAAGGGCATCATCAAGAAACATTAATAGTCATTTCTTCCTATTGAGCTCCATTTAGAGTAATATTCTCCATGTACCGATTCAAGGGATCCCTATCTTTAATACAAAGAAACAGTAGGATACATAGACCACAATTACATCAAAGTAAAAAATTTACAAATTGCTTATGCCACAACATAACAGATCAGATGCTAATATTATACATAAATTTACACTTAGGTTAGGGCACACAAAATATAACATGCTGGGATCAAGGACTTTGCTACATAGCTGGACTTTAACTGCCCACAGAACATGTAACCCAAGCTAAAAATTAAAAATGCATTTTTTTATTTAATAAAAAGGAAAAAAAAAAGTACTACTAAGTAAAAGATAAAACAGATCATTTTCATTTTCCAGACTTAAGGACTCCCAGGTTGAAATGTATTTCCCCAAGACAAAATATGTCAACCACCTCCAATACAAAGGGTATGAAAGCACACCTTAGGAATATGCTTGAAAGTGGGTTTTGCAGAAATATCTGTCATTAAATATTAAAAAAAAACAAAAATTGGATGAGTCATACAAGGATGAGATAAATACAAGATGAACATGATGAAACTCATGAATGGCAACATAAAGCTGAATTTTTATTACCAGACAAATGAGAAGGTTGTCCTGGTACGTAAGCATGGGCTGAAACAGAAAGTAAAAAGCAATTAAGTAAAAAAGGAGGACTACAAGGATAATGGACGTCATTAACCACCATCAATTCTGTTATTTAACAAACACTATTCTTACAGCCAGTATAGGGATCACGAAATGAGGCATCAAAAGTAACATTGTTTTGTCCGGTATTTTGAAGAATGAACTGTACAACTTGTTCACGAAAAGAAAGTGGAAGATTCTCCTTGAGTAGCCATTTATCAGCAACATCATATGGATTATCTGGAGACATATTAAAGTTTTATTTATTAGTCAGCAATTTTCATTCACAGGCATAAAATTCTTACCATCTTGCATGGGTCAAATAAGACAAACAATTGCAAGTGACAAGAAGGCTTAAAGCATAAAATGGGCAAGAAAGTGTCCTATCAAGCTTAATGGATAAGTACATCAAAATGATGTTGTAGAAACCACATTAATCTTTCAAGGTCCTAATAATTAAACCATTCATAAAAGAGGATGGTATATTCACATCAGACATAGGGACAAATATTTTGAAAAGATTGACACATTCTCTTCTACATAAATATCTCTCTACTATCTTAGGTACTGTGACTCCAGACTACAGAGCATAAGCGAAAATCAAATGCAAGGAAAACAAAAATATTTGAGTGCTATTTTACTACCACACCTCATTTTTTTCTATACAGGACAGGGCAAAACAACTGCTTTATTTTCCTTAGTACATTGACCAAGTATGCACACACGCGCACACATTCTAGAAACTGATGCAATCTACCATAACAGTTTTGATACCTTGGACCAGAGTAGTTCATGATACACAATCCAGATTTTCTAGTGGAATATGAATAAATCCATCTACTTCTCCAAGTTTTCATAGTTGAATTATACAACACATAAGAAACTAATGAAATAATAATTAATACGTTTCTACTGACCCTATTAAGTCAGTTAAAGTCACTATTCCAAAACATTCATAGAACAACAAGATAACTTCTCCTGATGTGGCACAAGAAAGTGAGTCTGTTCATTATTAAATCAGGATTAAACATGCTGCCTGGAGGTAAAAACATGTACCTGATCGATTGTATGGCAGCTTACGGATAGGCATACCATCACCAATATCCACATCAAACACTGAATAAACACAGGCAAAGTTTATAAGAAATGAATCTGAAGAAGGCAAACCTAATTAAGTATTCAGGGAAACAAAGAAAACTGACCATAATCATACTGAATACCATCAAACAGTTGGCGATTTGATTCCTCAGGTCCATCAACAACTTCACCGATCTTTAAGTAAACGAGAATTGTTAATAAAAGATCTTATAATATCATCTATATTTGCCACTGTAACTTGGATTTGAATTAGGCAACAGAAATAGCGAGTTTAAGTGAAACACAAAATATAGAACAGAGGGAATTACTTTATCCCACTTCTGTTCTCTCTTGTTCCATCCATATGCCACCCCATTATCCCCCTCTCTCACTATTTTTGTCTGGCCATCAGTTGTTCCTGTTAAGAACCAGAAGATGCTTAAAACAGAAACCATGTCAAAGACGAGTGCTCGAAATGCAAGAAAGTTATAACACAGTTAAAAAGAGGAGGGGATGTTCATTCTCTAACCACGTATCATGCAAATGTATAAATTACAGAATGTCATTAGCCAACAGGTATAACAGAACTGTGGAAAACCTGTAAGTTATGACTCATTTAATGCTACAATTTCATTCAATCAAGCTTGGCTCTCCTATCTGAAAAGACATTCAAAGCTGAAAATAGCATCTGATTTACAAAAGATGAGCAATCTTCAACCAATGTGATGCCATTACTAGCAAATTATATCTGTCTCCCCAACCCCGATTCCAACACTCCAAAAGAAGAAACAAATGGTGGGGGTAAGGGGTAATGCTCATGCTAAATGGAATTTAAAGAGAAAAACAGTTAAAAGTATACCTGGGATCTTTAGTGCCTCCAAGCCTGGTAACTCTTCTAATTTCAATCCTCCAACCCTCTTCCTAGCAAAAATAAAAAGATCAAGCTGAGTTCATCAATAATAGCAAGACATAGTTAATCCAAGCATAACATAATATATATAGATTAAAATTTAAAAAAAAAATGGATTTTCAAGTTGTAAAATGTTCACATGAAACGGAAGTCATTTATTCACCAAGGAGAAATGAACCATATATTACCATGGTCAAGTGAAAATCTTGGTTAAGAAATTATCAATATGGACAGACAAGAAAAGGAAAAAGTGATGTTACAAAGGAGTAGCCAGCACATTCTGACGACCAAATAAAATAAACATACCTACTAGATTTGTATAGAGAAAGTTGTGAAGTGTATAAATCAAGCTCTTGCTGTTCAGCAACATTATTCTGATCTACAGTCCAAATGCGTACGACTCCATCTGAACACGCTGTCACAATATCCCCATTTTCCATAAACTTTGCATCCCAAACACAACCAGGATGTTCTATGCTCTGAACACAAACTCCATCTGGAAAAGTTTCAAGAGAAAAAAGTCTGTAATTTCAAACCTGAGATACATAACTTAAGGCAAAAAACCGAAATAATAGCCCGGTGAACTAAAAATTGATGCCTTTGAGCTTCTTACAACCTTGGAAGATTCATGTACATGGCAAGTTGAATGGTGAAAATGAAAGAGAAAGGTCTCTTCATATGACACTACAAAATAAAACCTGTACTCTTGTAAAAAATAATTTATATTTGAAAAAACAGTTGCGAAATTGTGGATATTGACATAAACCCAAACCTGTGAATTGTAAAATTTATGGCAAATGAAATATAATATAACTGATTATAGTTTTCTAAACGTAAGAAACAATAGAAGACACACGCCCCCTCCAAAAATGCCTTCCCTTAAACTTCCTGAAGACCAAACACTGACATTAATTTTGTAGCTCACTTAGAACTCCCAAAACTGAACCAGGGCCATTAAACTCGTAAGTTTTCATTATTGTCACTGAAGTAATATATGCTGATAATATTCCATATGATCTCTGTCACGATTCACGAGAAGCGATAAAAAGGTATTACCTTTCCAAACTTTGGCAAAACGATCTTCGCTACCACTGACAATAAGTCCCGATGCATGTGAATCAACTGAATAAACAATAGCAGTATGACCAACCATCTCCATTAACACTTCACCACTTACTGCCCATAATCTAAGAGAACTGTAACAACAAAAACAAGAAAGGCAAGGCACATATATTTTCTGAAGCACAACCAGGGATTCACTAATTAGATCAAGAGGAGTTTGTGTAGACATGAACCTACCCGTCATGGGATGCAGATAGGATTCCAAGACCAGACATCACAGACAAGCCACGAACTGTATCTGTACACTCCTCAAAGGTCATCAGCATTAGCAGATACATTAACAACAACAGGTGGAAGGGAATGTAGTCCCTAAAGACATAAAAGAATATAGTATGACTGCTAAAACATGTTACCAAGGTAGCATAATTGCTACTAGCTTACAACCTCTCGGACGTTCACTTATTTCGAAAACACAAGCCAAATTGGCAGAAAACCACCAATTTGATAAGATAATACGTTTACAAGATAAAATCCACTCACAAATATGACAAGCAATATATTAAACTTCAAGATCAAATTATAAATTCCTCACCGCCCAAAGAAATGTATAAGGAAGATCTAAAAACTACAACGAACATGCATAAAGAAACAAATTAAATTTCCGAAAAAAGATAAAAGATTAAAATACAACGTGCATGTCGAAACACAGGAAAACAAACCTGAATGTCCTTCAAAGGTATGTACGCAAGTTTTTCCTCTCCAAAGCTTTAAAGTACTGTCACTTGAACCTAAAATTGTGAGACCATAAGTTTAACAAACTTAATTCACTCCATATCCTTCCCATAAAATAAAAGCCTTATAGGTAACAAGATCTCACTACACGTAGGCAAAAACCCAAGTATAAATTCTCGCTTTCGAACATTACTATAAACTGACAAAGGGTAATAAAAAAAATTCCTGCCAAATGAATTAACGAGTAGCTATACTATACTATGCCTACCAGTAACAAACTCTCCTGATGGCAACTTTATAACTGCTTGGACTGGTGCCTTGTGAGCTTCCCACGTCTCTACAGTTTGCCCATTTCTCCACCGCCTTAAGGTACTACGCAGCAGTGAAGAGTGCAAAAAATGGATCAAAATTGAAGCAAAATCGGTTTCAACTTTTAGAAGACTTTGAAACAAGGAATCCAAGCAAACTGAAAACGAACTACAATAAAAATAATTGATATTGTTAAAAAAAAAACGAAAACCCTACCAGTCAACAGAAGAGGACACAACATCCCCTTCATCAAACACAATGCCAGTGACCTGCAACTGATGGCCTTTGAGAGTATGAACCGTCTCACCAGTGTTCAAGTCCCAGACAAAGACCAAAGTGTCCATGCCGCCAGACACAATCCCACCAAGCGGAAACTCCGAATTCGGGGGAATCCATGCCAAGGGTCCCACAAAGCTCGTGTGCCCCAAAAGAATCTTGGAACTTACGAACTTGCGGTTGCTGTCCAGAGACCACAATCTAACCGCCCGGTCCCTCGACGAGGTCGCAATGGCCTCACTGCCGCAAACGCATATTCCGCGAACCTGAATTCAACCAATCAATGCAAATTGAAATGAAAAAAAGGAAAAGAAGGGAAAACGACGGTGTTTGAGTTTTGGAAGTTTGAGGATTTTACATGAAGATTTGAAAGATAAATCTTACATCGTCTTCGTGGCCGCGAAGCTCGCAGCGCAATTGGTAGTCTTTGAAATCAATGTCCATTTGAATGTTATGAAAGAAGAGAGAAGGTTTGAGGATCGCTACACAACACAGAAAAATGCTTCCTTGCTTCTCTTGTTTTACTTCCTTTTTATTTCAGTTTTTCTTTTTTTTTTTTCGTGTTTTGGGCTACAGAGTTCACTTCTTTGAGTCCACGGAGAGATAAAATAAAAAGTTTTATTTTAGGAGGTTATTTTGAGATCAAATAGAATTATTTTTTAAAATGCATTGGTTTATATTTATTTTTTTGTTAATCGATAATTATTTTAACAGTCATTATCAATGTATATTTTTATCATTGTAAATAAGTTCACTTTTAATATTTATAGAAATATGTTTTCAATAGTTAATAGTTAAAAGTAATCTTAAATGATAATTTACTGTAATTAAAAATTATTGGTAAAATCATGGGTGTTCAGTTTTATGATAAAAATAATAATAAACTTTTAATTATTATTTACTTAAAATTATTAAAAATAGTTATTTTAGTTTAAAAAATATTCAAATAAAATAATGATTAAATTTAAAAAACAATCATACCAAATAGTAAAACAGATAAAATAATTATTTTAATTTTAAAAAATGTAATTTAAAGACTAAAAGTAAAAAAAAAAAACATGTGCATCAAAAAGGAAAAATTCCTTTATAATAGTTATAAATGAAATTTAATTATAATATGCTTTATATGTACATGAGCTCTCAAAACTCGAAAAATAAAAATAAGGTGAAAACTGAATGTGTTTATAGGTGAACAAACTTTATAATATGTTTTATGATATGTAACAAGTTTACAATCAACGTATTAATAATCTAGCATTAGATTGGTATTAATAACTTATAATTATGTAATGAAAATGTAAAAGTATTTCTTTTGACTTGTATGCAATAAATTGTGTTTCTTAAAAACAATGAAATAAAACCAATTTTAATAAGTTATGTTGTTATATTAAATTGTAGTGTTGTTACATATTTTTAGTTTTAATGTGTTTTGATCTAAGACGCTTTTAAATTTTGATGTGTTTCAACCTGAGACGTTTTTAACATGTTATATTAAGATATATCTCAACTTGGGTGCTTTTAGATGTTTTTATATCTAAATGTATTTTAATTTAAATGTGTTTTAATTTAGGGCGCTTTTAGAAGTCTTTGTATTGAAGCGTATTTTTAGATTCGAATATATTTTAATCCTCGTATATTTTTTCAATCTTAGTGTTTTTAAACATTTTGATGTTTAATTATCTTTCAATTTGAGTTTGTACAGGACTTTGTCTCTTACTTGGAGTCATGTTTCAAATGTTGTCAAAGTTCATTTATTCGCTTAAAGTTGTGTCTTGATGATGTGTGTCGATTGAATCCAACACCTTGTTTTATATGTGGCATTAGTTTAAAATATGTTATTTGTCTATACCAAATTATTGATAAACTTAATAATATGTATAAGCACAATAATGTGAATTTTCTTTATTATCTCATAATTGGGCACCATCTTCAATGATGACAACATGATTCACGTCGTGCAATTTATGAATGACATCACAGCTACACATTTCACTTCACAATATTGTAGTAACGAACAAAGACATTAGCTTACCATAGTTATAGTCATAGCCAAAACCAAGAGGAAGGAGTAACTTTGTCATGACTCACTAGAATTAGGTTTACCAGAAGTTTCTACGATAATGCAAATGTTGAGAAATTAACCAAAAGGTTTAGGTCAAAGATAATGAATTAGTTAATCAAAGGATTTGAGGAAACGACTAATAAAGTTTTGTCGTTGTCATTAAAGGATGAGTATTTGGATATGTTAGATAGCAATGATGCTATTGAACTTTGATGATAATAATTGGTGAATAAAGCATTGATGGATGATGTGATACACACAATTGTGGACCAATTAAGAGGGTGAAGTCATTCCTTTAAGGTTAGGAGAGCAATTTGAACATGATGCTTAGTGAGTATTATAATTTCAAAAACATGTTTGGTTAATTATAAAGAGTTTATGACTATCCACTATATGTAATATGGTGGGGGAAAATTTTACTTGATTTTAAGGTGAATGCTAAATATTCATATATGAATTCGTTAAATAGTCTTAAAGGTAAATGAAAGATTTTAATAGTTTAGAATTATGTTAATTCAAGTTTGGCCTGGGAGAAAAATTAACATATAAAAACTTTATAATATTTAAGTTAATAAAAATAGGTGGATAATATGATAATAATAAATAATATCAAATAAAAATAATGTATATATATATATATATATATTATGAAATTAACTATTTATTCAACTTATAAATAAAATATTAATAAATTATGTTGACATATATTATAAATAGTAATAAAAATATATTTAACATTATTTTCAATATTTTAAGACAATTATCAAGTGAGATTATTGTTATTTTTAAACTTATAAATTAAGGCGAGTATGTACAATAAATATAACAAATATATAAATATTTTAAGATGTGTTATTTTTATATGTATCTCATATTAATAAAAAGATTAAAAAAAGTTGATATTACGATAATCAAATAAATTATTTCTGAACTAAATATAAAACACATATATTTGGAGTCTTTTTCTTTCTTTTTTTACTCTTTAAAAAATTCAGAAAAATGTAAAACTTACTTGTCTCACTTCATTATCCAGAACCAACTAGACTCTTCATAACAATGAGTTAACATGTTAACAAAGAAAAAAGCTTTTAACATTTCCCAAAATCGCTTTTACCACTGCAAACGAACATCAACGTATCTGTTACCAAGTCTCTGTTAATCCTTCAACTCCTAACTATCATTTTCTATTGTCAAGACAATCATAAACGCATTCGACATCAATTACAAACAAGAAAAAAAATTGTCAAAATCATCCGCATAATAAATCTAGAAAAATGTGTTTAAATTTTAGAGGAAAAACATATTTTACAAAACGTATTTAAGATACATATTTCATAATAATAATATTTTATTCTAATTGAATATATGAGATTAGTGGTGAAAAGATTATTTAATAAAAAGCTTATTTCAAATAATAACACCGTACAGATTTTAGTTACCTGTGTGTTGAAACAAATGAAACTTCTTTGGAACATTAAAACGTACCGTGAAAGCAGGTGGCACGCTTTGTAGTTTCCTAGATTTTGGAGGCTTTTCTTTCACCAGTACTGTGTATGTTGTTAAACTCGAAACATCAATAGTGGAGATGAGGGTACTATTATTGCAGGAAGAACACTCCCCTACCCACATTCTACACCTTGCTTCTAACTTCTATCCAATCTCACTGTTCAACCAAACCAGCTGCAACCTCACTTTTCACCTTGTGTTTTGTTGATATCACTCAGTGTCTTTCTGGGGCCGAAAAAGTGCCACAACATTGATCAAAGGTGAGGATGTTCAGCCTCATTGCATCATTACACCTCAGAGGTTTTGCTGTTTTCCAACTTTGCAAGAGATCAGTGTTCTTTTCCAAAATTATAAGCTTTTAATTAAAAAAGATCCGAGCTTGTATAACAGTGTCTGCAAATGTAAGGTTTTTGGAAATGGGGCTTCATCCATCTTGTCCCTTATTTTCTAAAATGGCAAAAAAGAAGAAGAAAATACCCTTTCTGCATAATGTGGTTTTGTTTTATACACAAGGTCGTCAACAGTGTCCCAAGTGGTCGTGTTTTTTTTTAGCTGTGATCATTCTTGGTATCATAATGTTGTGTTTCTAGGATGCTGGATGCATGCCATTTTTATCTGTTTTAATCATGTTTATGTTTTTGTTCCCTATCTGATGTTACCGTATGTTGAGATTGAGGGAGATTGTGTCTTTATTTGGGTGGAGTTTGACTTGACCTACATAGGGGTTTCCATGACGCCTTGTTGCAAGGATCACCAGAAATAAAGGACAAGGAAAGATACCGTCTAGTCATACATTTGGATGTGAGTTTGTGTCTTAGTTGGTGGTAAAATCCCGATTTTAGTGCATCATGTCTTTATGATATAGAACAAATGTTTCTCTCATGCTCCCACACTCTCCTCTTATAACTTATCCAAACAGTGGTGTTATTATTGTGATAACAAAGTTGGTTGATTTTCCCCACAGCAAACCCCTTTTGCATCATAAGCTACTTATCTCGTTGCTACTCTAACACATCACACATGCTGGATGCTTTGATTGTCTTTCCTATAGTATAGTATATAGTGTTGTCAAACAATTGAATTATTTTGGCCCAGCTGGAAAAGAATGTTACTCTGGCATCCTTTCTATTCGTTGCATATGTTTCCCTCATACATTGGCTTTATGGAAAGGTTGATTTTTCTTAAGATCACTGTTTATTTACTCCTTGATCTTCGTCTAGTCGAGTTATTACAAGTAATAATACCTTGCCATTTTTTATTTTGCATATGCTGAAGTTGTTCTCTATTAGTAATGTGTAGGCTTTCTTTTTTTGATTTCTTTTGTTCTCCACTTTCATGCTTCATGATACTCGATGTCCTTCATGGTAAAGATATGCTGGACTTTCTTTCAGGTGCATTCATTTTGTACCAAAAGTGTCAAAGATCATTCTCTTATTGAGTCATCAACTACAAGGTCAAAACAGCTGGCAGAGTCCAGCTGTTCTGGTCAGCGTCACTACCAGAAACCCAGTTGCCAGAGCAATTCTTTCTGTTTTGCCAATCCAGGATCATTGATATCTCATATTTGGTCTATATTGAGGAGGCAATTCTGGAAGAGGCAGTGCAGTATTTTCCTCTTGTATTCTGTGATTGCTTTTGATATAGGATATGGCTGTTCATACACCTGCAAGTTCATGTTTTGGAGCAAAGTATCAGACTCTAGCACCATTGAGAATTTTAAGGGGTCTGGTGTGTCTACTGGTTCTGCTTTCAACAGCATTTATAATGTTAGTGTTCTTTGGCTTTATAAGTGCTGTTATAGTTCGACTTTTTAGTGTCCGTTACAGCAGGAGAGCAACTTCCTTTTTCTTTGGTGCCTGGCTTGCCTTGTGGCCCTTTCTGTTTGAAAAGATCAACAAGACTAAAGTTGTGTTTTCTGGAGATGATGTTCCTTCGAGAGAACGGATCTTACTGATCGCAAATCATAGAACTGAGGTTGATTGGATGTATTTATGGGACCTTGCCTTGAGGAAGGGATGCCTTGGATATATAAAATATATACTTAAGAGCAGCTTGATGAGACTTCCAGTTTTTGGTTGGTCATTTCACATACTAGAGTTCATCCCAGTGGAAAGAAAGTGGGAGGCAGATGAGTCAATCATGCGCCGTATGCTTTCAACATTCAATGATCCACAAGATCCTCTCTGGCTTGCTCTTTTCCCAGAAGGCACTGATTTTACGTAAGAAACTTGCCAATGCCTTTTCTTTTTACCTAATGGCAATCATCAGCTAAATCTTTGTTGATACACTGTTAAATATCTTTGATTATGATCATTGCTATTCTGGCATAAAAAGTCAGGTTTATTTTAGTTGATAATCTTGCTATTTTTCTCTTGAAACATCCATAAAACAAGTTAGGAAAAAAATATGCTGTCACCACTCTTCAAATGGTTACTTTCAAACTAAACAATCTTCTCTCCCAGTTTGAGTTGATGTAGCATATGTAACTCTGTATGTGTGTTCTGTTAATTTTTTTTTCTTGCAGTGACCAAAAGTGCCTTCGGAGTCAAAAGTATGCTGCTGAACATGGGTTACCAGTTCTGAAAAATGTTCTACTTCCAAAGACAAAGGGCTTCTGCGCCTGTTTGCAAGAACTGAGGGAATCTCTCACTGCAGGTTATCTTGTTTGTCCTTATTTCCTGTCTATATAATTATTGGTAAAGTGTTTGACACTAGTTTTATTCATAGTTAGTCCGTATACTCTTTCAAGAATTGTTCATGGGCTACTTTGCTTTTCCCTTTTGATACTATAATGCAAAATCTGCAGCATTGTCATCTGTCTATATCTTTTAGCATTTGCAAGAAAATAAACTTGTGTAGAAGCCACCTGATAAATGTAGGAGATCTTAAATAAGCCTTTTTTTTTTCCTTTTGTATAAAATGACATATATAATGTTATTTGCAATGATATCAATCAATAGAAAGTTGAAAGTGTAACAGTTGTAAATCATATCATCCTGCCACTAAAATTCTTGTAACTTTTCATTCAGTTTATGATGTTACCATTGGCTACAAAAACCGCTGCCCATCTTTCTTGGACAATGTCTTTGGGGTGGATCCTTCTGAAGTTCATATGCATATTCGTTGCATCCCCATCGATACTATCCCAGTATCTGAAAGTGAAATGTCCACTTGGTTGATAAATAGATTCCAGTTGAAGGATCAGTTGCTTTCCAATTTTCAAATCCAAGGTCAGTTTCCTGATCCAGCAACACAAAGGGACCTCTCTGGTGTGAAGAGTATTTTAAATTGTATGACAATTGTTGCCGTGACAGGCACATGCATGTACTACAGTTTTTCCTCTGTCTGGTTTAAACTTTACGTGTCTCTAGTATGTGCTTATTTGGTTCCAGCCACCTATTTCAATATTCGGCCACAGCCCATTCATACCCTTTTGAAGATGAGATCAAATTACCACCTTTCAAATACATGAATAGGTGGAAGGTACTGTCTTTTGTTGTATGACTGCTGTTATAGTATACAAGTATGAAACTTGATATTACCACGTTTTGGCTTATTGTTGCTCAAGCATAATTTGCAACTTCACAGGTCTTACGTTTTTTATACCACCCATTTCCTGTTTCATATGTAACAAGTTCTTGTCACAATTAATATTTCGGTGCCAGTGGTTTTATCTGAACAAGATCTTCGCGTGTCAAAGCAATAAAATAAGTGGTTGTGCAGTTACAAGTATGAGAAGTAAAAGTAGTAACTATACTAAGCAAGCAAAGGTACAGTTTTGATAAATGTTAAGACATCAAAATGAGTGCTTGTGCCTTCTCCTTCTTTGGGTGCCCATAAAAAGGTGCATGTGCTTTAAAAACACAGGTAAACATTAATTGTTTTTCACATCTTACCGTTGATTTCAACTTGAGTTGTACATACGAAAGCTCCATCTCCAAAGCTGACGGTGAACATTTGCAACGTCATTGGCCTAACGTTAAGAACTATTTAAGGGAATTTCGGATAAAGTTAGTGGAAACTACCATTTTCTTATATTAAACAATAAAAAACGATGCAAACCAAATTTGGTAGCCATTTTCAGTTTCTGTAATCCTTATGCTCCATCACCTTTAACATTTATCAATCAGCACTTCCGTGTTAGTTCCAACTTAGTATATTTTTTTACGAAGGAGAATTAAAGGAAGTTATAACTTATAAGATACCGCCCCAAGATCACGTTCCAAGAGTTCCTTCGGGGGAAAGTTTACTCGCATTTGGCAATAATTATTCCCTTTAAGGAGAAACTCAACCGATCTTTATAAGACATATTGTTATAAATTAGGGGGTCCCATTATCTTGAAAAATATATAATAACTTTTTTTCCCATTTAAGAAGATATGTATAATTGTATATTATTTGCTAAATATTTTAGGACTTATCCTGAGGGAATTCATCATTCACAGAAAAAAGGTAAGACAATAAATGTTAATAAAAAAAGGTCAAAGAATAAATTTTACAATGGTAAACAACCAGTTATATTTTTTTTTTCACAGAGTGAAAGTGCATTTGAAAAAAATAAATACATAAAGACGTTTTTACATCAACTTAATTACATATTGCATGTAACAAGAATCCATGCATCACGTAATGCATGAATAGACTAACACAAGTTTCGTTGTTTTAATTTAACTCGCAATTCTAAGATATATATAATTGTGCTAAATATTTGGGAAGAGAGTTTATTGTTCTTAAAAACTGTAAACATGGCGTTCTTACCATACTCTAGCAAGATTACCTTAAGTAAAGGACAAAAAGAAAACAAGTATATCACAGTGATAATGAAAAGATACCGTTTGGGAGATTATTCCAAGAACAAGCTCTCTGAAAGAAAATTATCACAGGTTCGGTCAATCTCACGTCAAACTTAGCATGCAAGTATTTGTTTGTTTGCAGCTCAACGTTGATTGCATTATCAACTCGGTTGTTGAATTGATTTGAGAATGTATTTCGAGATATATATATATATATATAAAGACTAGCAATTTAGTTTCACATTTCAGCAAAGATCCAAATCAAGTCATAAAATGAGCAAAGAATAAATATGTACATTAGTGCACTATTATGACATGAATTAAAGAATAGATGCAAGAATGAGGCATATCAAATATGCCAGGTAATTATTCCTTTAATATGAACCTATGAATCTAGAAAATTTATTATAGGAGAAGGTGTATTCTCCATCTAAGAGTTTCTACTGGCAGATTAGACATGACACGAGACTGTCTTTAGTTGTGGGGATGCTTTATGATCCTCTGCAGGACCACTGTCCTTGCCCTCCTAATGTCACGGCTGCACATATCAGCTTGAACTCCCAAGTCTTCAACATTCTTCATGAACACTCCAAGCTTTTTTTTTATTTCTTCTATTGCAACTTTCACAGCTCCTTCTTCAATGGCAAAATTCACATTACGCAATAGAGATTCAATCTCAATTTCTAGCCTGTCAATGAGAACCCTAATGCTGTCCAAGTCCTTTATAGCAACATAGGTTCCAGCCTGCATTGAGCTAATCACTTCCTTCTGCCCCTTCAATGCATTTTCATAGTTCTTCCAGAGGGAGTCCATCCACTTTCCCATTGATCCTATCGGGATCGATGTAGCTGCAGCTATTGCAGCTGCAACAGGTGGTGCTGCTATAGCTGCTGCAACAACGGAGCAGATCAAGACTGCAGCAAAAGTAGCCACAAAGATCATACTGGAAACCTTCCTCCAAGACTTGATGTATTTGAGCTTCTTATCAAGCTTGTTCTTCCTGAGTTGCAACTTCTCAAACATGAGTATGTGGTGCTTGTAAACAGATTGAAATATCTGGAAGAATTCTTCGGTGAAAGGGTCACCAGCTGCCTTGAAATTCTTAAATTCTTGCAATGTCCTCACGTACCGGTTGTCACCCAATCCTGTTTCCTCCTCAAACTGTTGAAGAGCCACAAGGATTAGCAGCTGACTGTCACGAGAACGTTTGAGGCACTTTTCCAATGCAGTGCAGAAGTCCAAAGTTTGCAGACTGTTCTCAAAGTATTCCTCAACCAGTTCAAACAGTTCTTGACTTTTCCATATGTCTTTCTTGCAGTCCAAGATTACCTTCACAATTTCCTGGTTCATCTCCAGAAGGCACTCTGTGACTTGTTTTAGAGACTCAAATGAAAGGGCCCGAACTTCAACACCAGCAGCAAGAGTATTGATAACCTCATTTGTTCTAGCTTGAAGTGTGATGTCAAAGAACTGCAAATCAGAATCAAGCTTGCAAGCAGCCTCATAAGAACTCAGCTCAGTTTTGTAGTGCAACAATTCGGTGCCGAGGCCAACAGTAGAAGTTTCAGGCATCTTCTTGCTCATGTGACTCCCCATTCCGCTATAATTCAAATGATCTAATAACCAAAATAAGCCAGAACTCAGAAGTCAGAATCATGTGCTATTAATTCCTTACCCAAGCAATCAAGAGAATGATAACCAAATTTACTATTTTCGGTCCAGATTTCACAGAAAAGAAATATGATTTAAAAGAACTGCCATCAGAAACATAAATATCATTCCAGTCACTCCAAAAAGACTATAAAAAGTGAATAAGAAAATTGAAACAGACCCAAATGGAGATATAGAAAAAGTTGAGGCCTTTGAAAACGATTGAAGAAAAGGAATCCGGGACAAGGACAATGAAAGGCGAAGGAGCAAAAGGTTGGTTTTTTATTTTTGTGTTGTGTGTGGGGAGAGAGGAAAGGAAGAGGATGAAGCAATGAAGTTGAGATGGAGGAGGGTATGCAGAATCTTAAAGGCAATTAAAGCGATTAAGAACCAAGAAATGTGGGTGGGTTGAAATTATAGAATGGCTTGCACGCATGAGGAAAATGAGGTGTTAAAAGATGGAAAACGCTGCAAGCAACGAAATGGCCCTTCTTCTCTCTCTTGAAACTGGACCCTTATTGTTCTGTGTTCCCCTTCTTCCCGTTTACACCACAGAGTGCACAATTTTAACGCGCAAAGCAACCAAGTTGGCGACGAGAGAAGGCGTCAGAAGCAACTTAACGAAGCTCGAGAACCAGAAGAGCTAGCTTCACCTTAACACCACACATTTACTGAACAACCGACTAAGGTTGTTTGCTCAACAAGTCCCAATGGCTGTCTCAAAACGCGGTGGGGGCGCCCAAATTTCTCTGCTCAAATTAGTTTAAGGAAAAAGTTTCTTACAGCACCACTTTACAAGCACCACTTTACAAGCACCACTTACAGAGTATTTTAATTATTACAAAAGTTATCTTTGGTATATACAAAAATAATAATAAATATAAAATATGTGTAAAAATTTATTGGGCGTTAAATATAGTTGGACTCCAACCTTTTTTCTCCATATTTCATTTAGAAAGGAAAAGTCACACAGAAACATACACACCCTTTATTAATATTTTATTTTATTTTTTCATGTGTTTTTTATTGATAGGAATAAACCACTTTGTTTGTTGTAGATTTACTATTTATGTACGTGTTCTATGATTAAGTAATACTTTTGTTTGGAGTGTGATTTAGAAGAGTTGTAGGAGATGACTTTTATCCATCCGTACGTATTGGAAGAGATTTTCTGGTAAGATGTATTACGAAGGATGCATTCAAAGATAAAAATAACTTTGTATTTTATTTGAAACTATATTGTCTAACGTACGTGAAGAGATGACTCTCGTGGTATGAATAGTAAGATTTCCTGCTGAACAAGGAGATTCTTTTGTACATCACAACCTTTAACAAAAAATGAGGGGTAAATGGTTGTATTAAAAGGCCATCAATGTGATCGTTTTTCAAACTCATTTATGTGTTAAATGACTTATGGGAATGTCCTCCTCGTATGTTGAAATAAGTTGTATAAGATGATGACAGAAGATAGTGGTAGTTTGGGTGGTGATTCTTTAAATTAGTTTTTCTAACAATTAGTTATATGTAATATTCTATGGTTATGGTACATTGATATTTGACTTATCTTTGATATGATACGTTATAACTCATGTTTTGTGGTTAACTAAATTGAAATGTTTTATTGGCTTTTAGTATGTATTATTTTATTTTTATGTAATGATTAGAATGTTGTAATGACTTTATGAATGAATTACACCTTTAATGACTTGATACCATTTCTTATATTTACTATAACACAAACAATTTATTATGAGATATGATTTCGTCTTTTTCAAGTAAAAGATAAAAAGTGGTAAAACATGTAAGAAAAAATTACATGCAATTTTTGTTGATTACTTACCTAAACAATACTTAGATCGACTATAGTAGACAAAGTGGTTCACATCCTCAACCTAGATGAAAAAATATAATGTCCATTTCTTTGTACGAAATGTATTGTCACCTAAAATCATAGTGTCATGGTTCATTGACAAATTGATGTTGGAGTTCATACAACCTCTATTGTTTCAAGGTTTAACATTTTTTGGGCAGTTTCATAGTCTTCATTATTATGATAGACTCTTTGAAGTATTTTACACAAACTGAGTTATGAAATGCAACACATGGTAAAATGAAACATCATGTCTTTTCTATATTGAGTTATGAAAGTCACACTAGATTGGATCGAAATCACTACTTTGGTACCAAAACATTGTCCAAATTGGACATTGTTAATGTCGATGACATTTGACATGGAAGGGTAGATGATGCAGATGATGATGATGATAATGACATTCCAAATGTTGCAGAAGATGTTGTTGACATTGGACCACAAGTCCAAATTCAATAACAAGCAATACAACAATATGAAGTCTAGAATAAAGATGACAAGTTTATGCAAATTTTGGACAAAATTGATGACATCTAAAATAGTCTTTCCAATTTGTCATTGGTTATGAACAATGATTCAACAATACCTACCCAATATTGCAAATTTTGGAAGATCGAATTGATATATTGTATTAAATAACTTTTCAAAATTGTTAAGTTTAATTTATTAGATTTATATTAATGAATTATATTTTGTGTTTAAAACTTATCTCAATTTACGGTTTTTATTTACTATGTCAAATTTAATATATTTTTAGTTAACAATAATTTAAATAATAATATATAAATTATTATGTAAGAAAATATATTTAAAAATTATTCCTACAAATTCCTTTTAAAAAATTTAATTTTATTTTTGCAATTTTATTTTTTATCAATAACATTTCAATTTCATTTTAATATAATTCTCGCTACTTAAATTTAAATTTATATCAAATTTTTAAACAAAGGTAAATTTATAATCATTTATTTTTATCAATTACTATTTTTTAAATTTATCACACTCATCGTATCATTCACAAACTCTTACAATTTTTTTCTTCAAATCCCTCCATCAATCCTCCAAATCTCTTAATCAAAACAATACCACAATCCCATCTTTATCTCCTAAAACACATCCATTCACTCTCCCTTACATTCATTTTCCAATCCAAACACTATCCAAGAAAATAAAATTGTGTATAAATGTTTAAAAAAAAAAATGTAGGGGAAATTATTATTGGACATCTCTACATCGCCAGAAAAATAAAAAGGAGAAAAGATAAACAAAAAAAATCTTCTTTTTACTTAAGTCTTATAATTTATAAGTTTCTAAATATCACATCTAGATATATATTATTTAAAGAAACATCCAAATAAATATGATACGCAACATATATAATACGATGAGAAAATATAGTGAAAAATGGTAGACATTGATAATTTAAAATAATAGAATATATTACTCTCTGCCTGTTTAAGAGATAATTAGAATGAAAGCGTTCATCAAATTTAATTATCCAGAATGACGACATTTTCATCAAATATTTTTCACAATATTTCTATTATTTTTATTTCATACTTATTATTTTTCACTTTATTTTTTAGATTATAGAATAGGTTTAATTAAAACAGCGTTACTTTCATTTACTTTGAAATATGAAAAAAATGGGAAATAAATTTAGATATAATATTTTTATCAGGGTTATTTGGTTAGTTTTTAACTTATTTTTATTATTTAAGAAGCTTGGTTAATAAATAGCGTCAAACGTTTAACAATTTTTCATGATAACTTTTAACGCTATTTGAAGTAGTTTTTTTTTTAATATTAACTTCTATTTTTTTTATAATTATTCTATTTTTATTTTTTAAATATTTATCAAATATTCCGGTTACTATTTTTTTTTCAGCTAAAGTGAGTTATTTCTAACTAGTTTTGTAAAAGTTTTAATGGAGTTCCCAACTAAAAATATTTTATAAGCATTTAATTATATAAGGTGACTAATAAGTGTGTATGAGATTAAAAAAAAGTTCATTTAGTTTGATATTTGGCAGAATTAATTGATTATACTTGTAAGTCTTGTAAACATGATTTCCTGGGGCTTGTGGAAGAAATTTGAATAATTTTGCATTAACTAGAAAACAAAAATACTATAATTATGAACATAGCTTTAAAGTTGTAGTTGTAGAAGAGTATACACATATGTAAACCAACCTATGAGTTCCTCCAAACGTTATTACTTTACGTAGCGCCCGCAAAACATACCACCATTTTTGCATTCGTGTTTACATAATAAAATTCCAATAATGTTTTTTTTTTCTCCACACGAATTTACTGATAATAAACGCAATAATTAGTTGTGATAATACACAAAACATTGAACAGATAATAGTATTTTTTTTTTCTATCTTTCTATTCTTATTTACGACATCATATTTTCAATTATGTACTTTTCCAAGCAAAAACATGATGGGAGAAATTATTGTTTTCACCTAAAACAGAAAACCAATTCGAATACAAACATATACCATTATTATTATATATCCACCACGTTCCTTTCACTTTCTCTGTCAGAAAGTGTTAAGTATTAGATATTCATTCAATAAAATAAAATTCATACGTAATCTTTATCCTAATAGAAAAGTGATTTGATAATTTAAAATAATTTGCTTCAACTAATCACCCTTGATTATGATCACTAAAATATTATTTTCTTCATCATCATTATTATTGTATGTATTAATTTAACAGTTTACAAAACACAAATCGAATACATATTTTGGTTCCAAAATCAAACTGATCCAAACTTAATTAATTTTTGTAAGATAATTATAAGATATTCACAATCTACCAATATCACTGAACTTATCAAATATAATTTCTTTCTTGATCAAGGTTGGTGAATTGAACTTGTAGTGAATAATCCGATGTATCCATTGAACTATAATTTTGCTTGTGAGTTAACAATAAAGCTTAAAAATTGAATAAGTTTAATCTAATCATACAAAATCAATTTGTAAAATAAAATTTATATTTATATAATTTAAATTTGTCTTTTACATGTAAAATTAAATAATGATTTGATAAAAAATTGAATAATATTATATATGTTCAATAAATATAAATCTCGTTAAAATAAATTTTAATTCAAGTTTAATATTATATTAAAAAATAAACTTTAAATTTAATTTAATATTATAAAATTGACTTATAACATAAATTTTATATGATATATATACTTTAAATTAATTTTATTTTTAATCAACAACTTCCAACCAACCAAGCTATAATGAGAAGATGATCATGGATAACAAAATGGGGAAGTTGTTGTGTGGCAAGGCATATCCGCGTGCTCCGACCAACTGGGTGTTTTTTAACGGAAAAATGAAATCTGAGACCTCGTTCTTGTGAAACGTGTTGCCAATTCATTGGTTTTCACTTTCCAGGAGTTGAAACTGATTGAACTGGATGGTATGTTGCTGACTTTACTAATTCTATTTGCTGACTATGATCCTATGTTTTGAAATATGCACTAGATGCTTTGTATGTGGCCTTAAAACATAGAAAAATATGTGTAAGGGATCTAAAACTATACATCTTAATCTAAATGCTTTGAAGCAACGCATTTTCTTCATAACTTTATATTCTTTTCTATCATCTCCCCTCACTTGCCACCTTCTTACATTTTCCAACCTTATTTTCATCAAATAATAAATCCCAATGACCAAGAAACATAATATATTAAACAATGCACATGAAGTCGATGGAGATGGCCATCGACTAATTCACCCAATTTATCTAATCCAATGCTCTTCTTCTTTTCGTTTCGGACTTTCCCTTTTGTTTTAACTAATTCTTAGTCTTCATTTTTGCCACATAATTAATCTAATATCTACCAATATTAAAAGTGTGATTTCTTGTGAACATAGATTTGAAAAAAAATAATGGATGAATTTAAAAATAAAGCTTTTGTATTTTTTTAAAAAAATTTAAAAATGAAATGATGAAATTTGTGAAAAAATTGATGTATGATAGAATAAAATAAAATATACTAATAATAATAATTATACATATATATATATATATATATATATTAATGAAATTGATCCGCAGAATTAATTTTTCAATTTTCATAATCAATTCTAAAACCAATTTTAATTAAAGTCTCTTTCACTACAAATGAACAAAAATTAAGAATAATATTATAAAAAATTATTATTTCTCACCTACAAATCTCCTCATCTCAATGTGAGAGGATAATCTCGTAAATCTATTATCTGATTTGCTATAAGATATTTGAATACAAATACTACACTCATTCGCATATCTACCTGTGCAATTTTTTTACAATATAAAATCATTATAAAATAACACGGAATAAAAGCTATACATGATTATTTGTTTTGGACATTTTTTGCATGTTACGCATTTAAATCGTTGTGATTGCACTTGCGTAATAGAGCTAACTAATTTCACTTACGGAAGAACGGGGAAGTATAAGTAAGGATTTGAAGAATGGGTCATAGTACGAGGGTCCGTAATCCATTAAGATTATCTGATAAATTTGGAGATAATTAAGTATTACATGTTGGAATATTTTAAATTAACTGATATGATTATGGATGTTGATAGTTGTGATAATTGCATGTGTTATATAAGTGGTCACGTCAATCTAAACTCGTGACGTTTCACTTTGGTAGTGTAACGGAATGAACTGATCCATTCATTATTATTATTTATGGAAAGCAAAGCAATAATCACTCTAATTATCAAACCCATACTACCTCAAAAAATAATGTAAGTTAGGCACTCACATTCCAAACACGTGGATCATTTCGTTGAGTTAATTATAAGGTTAATTATAAGGTTGGTTGGTCAATTTAAATTACATTCCGTCTATTATCTTTATTTATTTATTATTAATGTAGTTTTGAAATTATCTTATTACTTGATATTGTTGATGTCTTGATTATTCTTTCTAAATTATGGATAAATTATCTTTTCTTCATTTATGTTTTTGTTTGGAGGAAAACTCACTATAATCCTTACAAGGAAAGGGATAACGTAATATAAAAGGTAGAGTCCATTATGAAAATTAAATTAAATTATATTTATATATTTATGTTCCACTACGAATAAAGTTTGACTATTTTTATATTATTTCTAACACGAATATATATATATATATATATATGGAATAATAATCGAAATATGATTTTGATATAATATTAAGAAGTAAATTTTAAATTTAATTTAATTTTATAGATCTAGTGTGTAAGATAGAGTTTATATTTTATTTATCTGTGGATGCAAAACTTTCACTAACGTTGGAGATAATATTTAGGAATACGCTTTGTCCTCTACTGTCCACTGTGAAGCTTCTTCTCCCATGGAACTTGACATGTGACTATGTTACATATTAATATTAGGAAAATATCTTTTTAACAAGTTTTTTTTTTTGACAATTTTTAACAATCATCTATGTGATAAGTTCTGTTTCAAATATACAGATGAATAAAATAGTGACACATATTTTATTTTCAAAACGTTATTAAAAAAAGTTATTAAAATATTATGTTGGTGATACTATACATTAAAAAAGCAAAAACCACCTAGAATACTGCGAACATGGAGTTATTCCATGAAAGCAAGAAACAAACACTTGCATGCCCGTGATAGGTGGCCCCATATACTCCCATGGTATTGCGAATCAGCCAGCACGCACTTTGTCACGGACTTGTATACTCTCTCTATATAATAACTCTGAGACTTGCAATGAGAGTGAATGTGAATGAGATTGAGCAGAGAAGTTAAATAGCATATCGAGAGTGATGGAGGCATGGAAGAAGAAGGTTTTGATTGTGGTGATGATGGTGTTGGGCATGGTGATGATCGAAGTGAATGCGCAATCGTTTTGCCACATGCCGAAAGATGGGTTGAAGGCATGCATGGCGAGTGTGAGTGGGGACAACCCTGTCGATCCAAACTCTGATTGTTGCTCAGCCATTGCAAAGGCTGATCTTCAGTGCTTCTGTCGCTACAAGGATTCGGGATTGCTCTCTCTCTATGGCGTTGATCCCAACAAATGCATGCAACTCCCTGTTAAGTGCAAGGTTGTCGACTCCTTCCACTGCTAGACCATTTCTTATCTGCTCTTTAATTATGTTTTTTATGCTTTCTAATGTTATGTTTGTTTGCTGTTCATGTTGTTGTAATGATGCCATTTGCTTCTTTCGCTACTAGTTCCTACTTTCTGTGTACATCTTATCTTATTTTGGTTTGTTCTTGTTAATGTACTTTGTCGTTTTCTTTCCAAGAGCTTTTCGTTTTTTTTATGCCAAATAACTTCAACCACATACTTATATTAACGATACAAAAAAACAAACCAGAAAAATATTATACAAAAATTTATTGTACGGATACGGATGGTTGAAAATACAAGTGCGATATAAATCTTATATTGGATAAAAATAGACTTATAAAATGTGAAAGACCTGTTAATTGATTGTTTTAAGTTTTTGGATAAAAAGTGATGTCAATCTTTTTTATGTGATTGGACTCAAATCTCATTAGTATTTATATCTCTCCAGCTTTTCCTCAATAAACATAACTGTGATTGATTGTCAGTCATAATCCTAATTAACCATCTCTAATCAAATTTATTGGTAAATTTTTATTAATTTGAGCGTTCGTGTTTGGTGAAAATACTCTGCCTATGACCAAAACAACAAAGAAAAGAAAATTATTAGTTGAAGTTGTTGAAAAATACATGCTAGACAATATCATGGGACTGTTAAATAAAGGAATGAAAAGGATATCAGTTGAAAACATTCCCGACCGTGTACAACAATCAACAAGTGACCATAAAAGTACCTTATTGGACAAGTCAGTTGCATAAAATAATTAAACAAAAAACATAAAATTAGTGTCTCAACTCTCAGATTTCTCAATCGAATAAAATCTCTATACTTGTTAAATAAGGTTTTTTTTATCGGTTCTATCACTAAATTCACTTAACTTTTTTGGTTGATTACTAAATAATTCATAAAATAAGTTCTGCTTACTATTTATGCAAACTTTTTGGGCCGATTATAAATAATTGAAATAATAAGTTATAACTTATTATATTGGTTTACAAAAGATTGACACGAAAAATAATTTATGTTGCAAACATAATTGGGAGAATCATTTTTCAGTATAATAAGATGTTCAAATAACTTGGCATAAATAATTGATATAAAAAAAACAATGAAAAATGGAAAGAAAATAAAAAATAATGGAAAAGTAAATACATGTTTATATTTATTGTACATGTCACGTGATATACATTTATTTTATGAAAGACCATTATAAATAGTTATATTTATTGATTTTTTAATTATTTATTTTAACATTTAGTTGAACACTGCTTTTAAAACTAATTATGATAAAGTACATTTGTACCCAAATCCTATACATGTTTTAAAATAATTTATTATATAATGTGACACATATACCTAGTAATTTGGAAGATACATAGTAATTTGTCTAACAATTGGGCTTAGAGTTTCACTTAAAAAATATCACAAGTTGGGTGAAAACGTGGGAATACTAGAAGGTTCCAAATACTGAAATACAATAATAGCCATTTAAATAAATAAAAAAGGAAAGAAAAAAGAAAAAAATATAATTTAAATTAGGATTTGAATATATTTTTTTAGATCTAACAAATTATCAAATTTTATGTTCAATTCAATAATTATTTCAAAAAAATCCTTTGATGATTCTTTTAATTTATTTATTTTTTATTTTAACATTTAAATAAAATAATTTAAATAGCGCTTTTGAAACTAAAAATTATTTGAAAAGTTTTAGAAAAAAAAGTAATATTTGGTAATTATTTGGAATTAAATACATAATTAAATAAATAAAAGAATCATTTAAAAAAAAATCCTTTCGTTTTCTTTATTTTTTGAAACATGAAAAAATAACTATAATGTTATTTTTCTTTTCTTTTCTCTTAATAAAACAAATACTTTGGGCCGGGTTTCCTCTGTGCTTTTGCTTTCTTGGGCCTAACGATAATGAGCTCAGCTTGGCAACTCTATATATGTCTATGATAGAAGCCTAATTTGCAGATAAACCCTAATGTATCTTTCTTCTTCGCTCCTTAAACTCTGTAGCAGCGTTTCGTTTTCCTTTACATTGTTGTTTGAGATTCTGATTTGGTTTTATATCTGGCATAGGCCTTCATAATCCCAGATAAGCTTTCAGTGTGAAGTGCTTATTCTGATTCATGGGAGGCCGAAATTGAATCCTGGAAGTTTCGCTGATAAATGCCTATTTCTGATTCTTACATCAAGGCGTTTACTAGTAACTTTACCATACACTTTCCACTGAAATCATCAAATACCATTATTCATCATTTCAATTCCAAATTTTTCTTTAACTTTTTCATACACGATTTCAGAGTTTTTGAACTAGGTTTGCCAAATTGCATTTTTGTTCGTTGCTCTGTCTGTTTCAGAAATTAGCAATGATTTTATTTCAATATGTGCATAGGATCAAATGACAGATTCTTTTTTGTTTTTAGTTACTACATAAAGTTTTTGTTTACCAACACTATATTATTTTCAGTACACTTTTTGTTTAGCTATAAAGTTCTTCTTTTTCCGATGAGATTGAGATATCTAGTTTGAGTTGGAGCTGATGAACTTGTGAACTTTATTTCTTAATCATTTATACAAAGAAATACATAATAATGTTCGGAAAAATTAAATAAGAGATTATAATTTTTTTATTTTCATACAGTATTTATAATTTGTAAATTTATTAATAACAATAAAACATTTATAATGTGATATTAAGTAAGAGAAAAAAGGATACTAATAAATCAGTAAAGGCATCTTATAAAAGCATTTCTTTTATAAATTGAAAAATAAGATGTATTTGAATTGTAAGTTTATGGAGAGTTGTTTCCAATTTATCTTTAAAATTTATATTGTTTTAATCAATTATAATAAATAAATTCTATCAGGGATAAAAGATAGTAATAGTTACTTTAGTATATAAATAAATACAACTGTGTGACAGAATTTGAATTTTATACTGTAATTTGAATTTGAATTTGAATTTTATTAGTTCGTTCTGTTTTAGTTTTCTTCACTGGGAAAAAATATTTCTTTATATTCTTTTTTTTTTAATTTTGAAATACATATATAATAATTTTTTTCTTATTACATACCCTTATGTGTAATATTTTTGAGATATTTTACTCATTCATTTATTACATAATAAATGAGAAGAAATAATAACATAACTATTTATTAGAACAAAAAATATTTCTTTGTTCCTGCAAAACATCCTAAAAAAATAAACCACAAACGGACATGAACAGAAAATACAAATTTCTTCTTTTAAATTTGGAAAGATATTTTAACCTACAATTCTTTCAATTACAAAAGAAGAATGTTGGCAACACCTTTTAACATACTTTTAATTAGTTATTAATAACATCTCTCAAATATTTAAAACATGAAGAAAAGTGACCAAAGAAATATATTAGTCACAGAAAAGATCAAATTTAACTTTTAAATTCATATATATATATATATATATATCAAATCTTAAATCATGATTAAAACATAGCCCCGCAAAAATCCATTATAAACATGAAAAAAAGAAAAACAGATACCTTATTAATTTTTAAGTATGGATTTATTTCAATTTTGTTTTCTTAGTGCTACTATCACACTTTATTATATAAAACAACAAAACTATTTTGAATCAAGGCCCATAAACTCAACAGACTAAAGGAAACCCTAAGTTTCATCTCTCACCAAACTCTACTCTTATCCATAGCAGAACAACATGAGCATGACAATAACACAACACCAACACAGGAAGATCGCAACATTGCAACAGTCGTAAGAGTGACAATTGCAGAAAACTTGGAACCCTAATCGCAGTGACAATGGAAAAGAACGTCAAGCTAATTTCACATAAGGAAATTATAATCTTTTTTTTTTAGATTTGAAGAAAAGTCATATGACTCAACAACTAGTTTATTACATCACAAATTTAGTCGAGCTCATTAAATTCATGACAAATTTAACAAGTCTCCTAAAAAACAAGCAAGTTTACTCCCAAATTAATTTGAGAGATGTGTGAGAACGTAAAGTAAGACAGTTCAACTTGAATCGCTAGTTTGATAACCATGATAACTCATATTGCCTCCTTCACTAGCCAGTGGTGTTGATTACTCCAAACATAAACCAATGTCAAAATCCATAAATTTAACTTGGTTATATCATCCTTTCAAACAGTGTAAATGATTATTTTAAAGCTAATTCTTAGATCTCATAAAAAAGACGGCTAGACAAATGGGCAAATCTTTACAGTTAAATATCACAAATGATGCTTACTGTAAAATAAAAATAGTATTATGATGTTAGAATGCAAGGCCAACTAAGAGGATTTAAGAAAGTAACGCATCTATCATAAATTAGAAACCATATGTTTATATGCCTAATCAAAATTTTCGAACTCAAAATAGGTCCGTACTACAGACTAAAGTATCTTCAAGCAAAGGTTCACATCTACTTGTTGTATAGATGAACGGCAGTGAAGATGAAGAAACCTGCCATCTGCATCACAATCAAAAGGTTACATTACCCAAAAGCCATTTAGAGATAGAACAGAACATACATAGACACAATACCAACTTCACAACTGAAAATTACAGAACCTCCATGCAAGGAAAACAGGGACATTAACAGAAGGGCCAACAATATTTCGTCAAAACTGTTTAAAGCAGTTCAGTCATTAGAAGAAAAGGGTGAACTCTCCCATTTCTATTTTGAAGGGAATTATTAGGTGGTTTAGAACTCCGAACCACCTCAGTTACCACACAAGCTTCAAGTTAGCTGCTTGGTTGAACTATTTTTCCAAATCGTGTACAGAGATCATGTCCCAATTTGTAGATTAACTTAATCCAACGAGAATGAAATAATGGGAGAGAGATCCTTACCATCGAAAATGCTGCTCCGTAATAGGGATAAGCTGCTGGTATAAATCTTTCATATTCATTGTGTCTGAAGGGGCGAACAGGAATCTACATGGAAAATTCAACATTCTTTATAAATACTGTTTACAAGACTCTTTATTATAATGTATTTACTCCCGCGAAGAAGTTTCACAACTGACGCCAAAGATTAGCATTCAAGCTGATTTAGTTGGAAGGAACTCTAATTTGGCAATTAATTCTGAAATACAACTGCTTGAACTCTATACGCTTGGAAAAACTACGTACCATAAAGTCAACTTTAAAGAGATAGAGATAGTCATCAGAAAGAGATATTCTTAAACACAACGGTGCAGGTGTTACTGTGTTTGTAAAGTTTTTATATACGGATGCATGCAAAGATGTAAAACACAAGTAAAACTAAATGATGAAGAAAAGGGGGGTTTTGGTAAAATGGCACTTAGAAATACAAAAAAATAATTTAGAGCACCAGCAATTACCTGCTTTGATAGAGATAAGCTTGTATATCCTAGTTTTTCGTACTCAACTTTAAATTGGAAAACACCATAGACATCTGGAACCTTAAATGATGTGAAATAACGGCCCTGAAAGAGATCAGACAATCCAGTGAACTTTACATAAGGGTTTATTAGAGAAAAATATGAGTATGGCCATTAGGAAATTTCAAAGCACCTTCCCATTAGTTGATAAAGTCTTCAAGACATAGGGGCTCATCATGTAAAATTGCACTTGAACATCATCAGCTACGTAAGGCTCCCAAGATGTCCCAGACCACTCGAAAATTTCAACAGAGAATTCCTTTACAACAAGATTGGACAAATGAGTGACAACAGAAAGAAATGTAATGAATAGAGAAAACGTGACGAACAATATATCAAATTTGGAACATTTTGATCACCAAATCATCATTGATCCTATAGATGGCTGGTTCACTAGCTTCCCCAACTTTGTGATGTTGCAACTGCAATGCCTATATATATATATATATATCAAAACATGAAGCGTAAACATATTAATTAGTAGTAATGATGCTAAATGAGATGTCAAATATCAAATAAATGAACAATGACAATAAAATTGTCTTCCAGATCTTTTTTCTTACCTTGAGGTGACCTCTTTCATGGAAAACCCATTTGCTAAGTTCAGTAAAGAACTGCTCATTACCTGACTTTTCATGTCTGTTATTAAAAAAAAAAAAAGAGTTAGCAAGTATTTCTTAATTTTAGGTGGGAAAGACAGTCCACAGTATGTTGGGCATAGGGCAAGAATTGTGCAATATCGCTGGTAGAAATCATATATTGATAATATTAAGAGAGAAGGCAGCTAATAAAGCAGTGAAAAATTGACAGAAAACAGAGAGTAAGAAAAGGCTTAATTCTTTACTCACTTGGTTGGACTCCCAGCCTTCTGCACACCTGACCTGAAAAATCTGCAGAAAAATTCCAGTTTACAGAAAAATGAGCTTCGGATCTTACATATTAGTAAGTACAAAACAACCCTGATAGACTAGTGAGCTTCCCTACCGGTTGCTGAACATGCTCAATGAGCCAGATACCAATATGCGGGCATTATTTCTTGCCTACCAAAAAGAAAAAGAGGAGAATACGTGAGGAATTACTGCAAAGGTTCCCAATCAAAGTCCACAAAAACATGCAATGAACAGCAAAATGTTTTTAGCACATTAAATGAAACCGGTTATTGTATTCTGTAAACTTAACAACGGATATTTTGAAACTACCTTTTTATTTATAACTACTGTAAATTGTACTACCAAAAGGGTAATAGCAATTAAAAGAATGAAAAGAACATCAAGAATCAGGCCTTGCTTGTGTATTTCAAATCCATAAGAGGTAGGGTATGTTAAAAGACAACCAAAAATTAACAAATGAGGGAAGTAAATAACACACACAAGCAATAAAAGTGGAGGATGAAATAATAATATACCTGTATAACTGAAACTAAAGAGATCGAAGATCCAGTGAGTGATGGAGGACTTGTCAGTTTAGATTTCGGGTTAGCAGAAAAGGCTGAAGGAGATGCAGAGAGAGCTTTCAACACCTGGATTGAAACACAAGAAAAAGTGTAACCAAACAAAATGTAAACTTATAAATGCAATATGGCTAATGCCAACATGTGAACTGTGATAAATAAATATTACCAGCCTATTGGTAGGATTTAGTGAATGCCCAATCCCTTGGAAAAGTACTGGAGCCTGTCATACGTAGTGAGAAAATTCATAAAAGAACACTGCAATGTGCAAGAAGCATTTGCCGCTAACATACAAACCTCACCCCATTTAGAAAAAGGGAAAAAACGGCAAAGGAATAAAAAACATAAACTTTATGACCTCAAGCAACAGTGCAAGTATACGTGCTTCAAACACTCAGTGTGCAAAACACAGTTCTTAACAAATTTAACAAATCACTTGCCTCAATCTTTTTGCTTCCCAATATCACGTCAGACTTGATAAAATCATCACTAGCAATCAACGTATGATCCCCTTCAGTAGCAGATACGGCATATCCAGAATGATCCACAACCATGGCAGCCAGATCCTAGAAAAAAATACTAGCAAACTGTAGGGCTTGAAAGTTGAATGCGCTAACATAACATACAAATAACACCTAAGGAAATTACAGCACCACTAGTAGCAAATCAGGCTCAATTGGTCAAGGTACATGGGCGGGGAGTGAGGCTACTGATCTTACTGAGGATCAGAGGCCTAAGATAACGATTATGCGCCCTCATGGTTGCGATGGTTTGCCCATCAATTAATGCATTGTAATTTTTCTCTTTTCTCCTATTTCATTATGTTTGTAATTTTGTTATTCTGTCAGAAACCGTTATGTTTGTGTGGGTGTAGTTTGGCATATATGTTAATGGATTGTAAGAAGGTTGCAGGCAAAGAATATTTAGAAAACCTATTATTCTCCTACGCATTTCTATAGGTTCCTCCAGGCCTCAAACTCAGAAAATTTCTACTTAATTTCATTTTGGATTCCCTTCCTTATCGTTTGAGTTGAAAACACAAAAATAACAACAACTAAGCAAATTACAGGACCGTAGTACTGGAACACGACACCCTTACAGGAAGGAAAACCATCTACACAAAATCAATTCAGCTAATAAGATCGCAAGCACCTCATCGAAGTCCACTCCACACTCGGTGGCGATTTCCCTGATTAAATCAGAAGCATTGCTATCAGCAGCAACAATCAAATCATGACCCGAATCAACAAAATCCAAAATTGCTGCAGCATCAATGGATCCTCCAAAACCTATTAAAACACCTTCGTTTCAGCTAGCTAAACATAAAAACTTCGAAACACAGACAAGAAAAAACCCGCACATCCTCGAGACCCAATAGCAAAATGGCAACACAAATCAAGATCTCAAAAACGTTCAGAAAAAAAGGAAAATCATAGCAACGAGGGGTGGGGAATGGAAAACTCACGTTCAACGGTGGGGGAAAAGAGAATTAGGGCATCGTAGAGATACTGGCCGTATCTCTGAAGCGCAATTTTGGGGTCATCAGCAAGATGGAAATGGAGATCGAAGCCTCGAGATTTGAGGGAGTTGAAGAAGAGAGAGTGTGAGGATTTGACGGCGAAGTCATCGAGCAAAACGAGGACGCGCCGATCTGAGGGTCGCTCTGGGGTGAAGGAAGTGCAGAGAAGAGGAATGAAAGCGAGGAAGATGAAGATGAGCTTCGACATTGCTACCAACAACACTGCCACACCTCTCTCCACTGCGAGTCAATCACAGACTTTTTCACAGTCCTCTTCTTCTACCGTCATCTTTCACAAATTACCTTTTCAGCCCCTCAATTAATCAAAATTATCATTTTCCCCATAGTTAATGGACTCGGGCCGCTACAGCCCAATTCTGCCTCCACCCCCATAAGTTTTTTCCTGCACTCCCATATAAAGAAAACTTTTAATTTTGTCCTTTTTTATTGTGCAAAAAATAATTGTACAATTTAAATTTATTTATATAGATTATAGGAAGAAACTACCCAGAATGTACTGTGTTAGATTAAGTTTTTCCATTGTATTGGATTATTGTATATATACGAAATATTGTTAAATCAAATCATTATAATTTTAAGATGTAGTTATCTTTTTGTTGAGATAAAGTTTGTAGTTGTTTTTTAATTTCTTTATTTTTTTTAACAAAAAATAATGGAATAATTATTATATTTAAGTAAATAATTATAAATGTTTCTTAGTAGGAACTTATAGTTATTTACTTAAATATAATATATGTATCTGTTTATAAGCATTCCATATACATGTGGTCGATGGAAACAGCCATCTACACTTTTGGCGCCAAAAAAAAGAAGCACAGTGTCAAAAGGAATATGTGTCAAATTTTTAGATAGGAACTAAAAGACTAAAAAGCCCCTCTTTTTAGACAGGTGTCGACATTTTAGACGGGTAATAATATAATTTACCTGGTATGCCATCTTTCCAGTTGAAAAATGAGAAAGCTCATCATTATGAAAAAAAAAAGTAGTTCTAAAAATTACTAGAATAAGATATAAATTATGGAAAGAGAAAGGATTCCCTTGTAAATTTGGATCCACTTCTCATTTATTTTAGAATTATTTTTCCTAATTATATAATTTTCATTTCAGGTAGAAGTGGTAAAAAAAAATATTTTTAAAATTTTGCGGATTAAACAAAAATGGATTTCTGCTTCCAAACGATAAAAAAGCATACTTTTTATTTATTTTTTTTTTAAAATATACGCGATCTTATTGATCTTTTGCTTATTGAGTGATACTTTAAATTATACTGAATTTAATATATTAATAATCCTTTGAAACATTAAAATCAATAAAAATCATCAAAAAAATCCTAATTTCTTCAAGAAAATCAATCAATAACTTCTTGTTAAGTTTATTGAGGAGAATTCACTAAAAACATATAAAGAATTAAAGACAATAAATTAATGAATTTTTATTTTATTTTCTCATTTTTATTTATATCTAACTTCAAATTTAGACTCAACACTTATATTCCCAAATTAGACATGGATCAGTTTCACGCCACTTATCATAGATTTTGAATGTCACATCCTATTCCTCCGTTCTTCAAGAAATAATGGGAGCACTTTCTGCAATTAAAACATCTATTTCTGAAAAAAAAAACATTGAAAATTTCTGAATCCCGACCAAGAATACCTCAATTATAAATGTATGAAACATAACAGAACGACGAACATGAAGTTTACAATGTGTACAATTCATGAATATCAGACAATGTGTTAAAAACAACAGAAACTATGTTGTTCTTAACTTTTGTCTTGTGATGATTAATCTTGTAGAAATAATAAACACAACAATTGAAAATCCCTGAAGACTGAATGAGAATTTGAAAAGCCAAGTTCAGTGGCTTAACTTCTTGACCACTGTGGCCATGTGTTTTCCTTGATACTCTGCAAGGGCATGTTCTGTTTGACTAGCTTGCCTTGAGCCATCGCCAGCAAAAACTCCAGCTCCATATGGTGACCCACCTCTGATTGAGTCCATTTCGAACATTCCAGCACCAAAGGTATAACCAATAGGAACATAGAGCATTCCATGGTGGACTAACTGTGTGATTGCTGTCCATCTATAATAATAGTCATAAAAAGCAATCTTAATCATTGTTCGTCTGTCTCCCAATCATGATGTTTACCATTAAAATACCAACAGTACTACATAACTATAATTGCTATGTTTCACTGGTTCACACTACACAACAGTGCATATGGTATTGCACACAACTTATTCGCTCAATTGTCTCTGACAGGACATCGAACATTTTCAAACAAGGTTTGCTAAATTCAAAGTAGTTCAAAACCAGTTTTTATGCCAGATATTTTAAATTTAATTCAATCTCACAAAACTAGTTTCTAAACTGATATTTATACCATATAATATATTGACTATTTGTAACATGCATCAATCAAGGCTGAAATAAAGGTTTTTTTTTCTTACGCGGTTGTTTCTTGACCTCCACCCTGTGTGCCAGTGCTGACAAAGAAGCCAGCAGGGACCCCTGCCAGCTTCTGCTCTCTCCACAACTGACCTGTTGAATCGAAAAACGCCTTCATCTGTGCTGCCATGCTTCCATACCTTGTTGGAAATCCAAACAGCAAGCCATCAGCCTCCACCAAGTTTTCAGCAGATATGAGTGGCACCGAATCATCCTTCTCAGGTGCCTTCATGAGTTGCAAGACCTCCTCAGGAAGCGTCTCCACCACACGGTACAACACCCCTTCAACTCCTTCAATTGAATCAACCCCTTTCTTCAAGGACTTTGCCAATGACTCCACATGACCATAAGTAGAGTAGAACACAATGAAAACTTTCAGCTTTTTCACTGTTGCTGGTGCTGTTGCAGGTGCTGTTGCTGTTGCTGCCCCGTCTTGGTTTGTGGAAATTGGATCATTTGCTGGGATTGGACTTTCAACACTAACTGGATCTCTTTCTGATACAGAAACTGGTGCCTTTGTCTTGCTTGGAAAGCAACCACCTCCTTTCCCCATTGAAATTCAAGTCTGTGAGAATACTGTCAGATATATTCGTTGATGAAGATTCTAAAGTATAAGGCTACTCTTGTCTTACTTGCCAAACAAGATACAGAGACAGATATTGGAAGAAGAAGAAGAAGAAGGAAACAGATAGAATGGAATAAAATGTTGGTTAACTTTGCATCATAAGTCTGCCTAAACTGCAATAACAAAACAAAAAGAAAAGAGCAGAAAAGGAAGAGAGAAAACGTGTAACGTGAAGAAGATTGGATTTGACTTTACCTACGAACTACTTTAATTATTAAAATAAGATGAATTATAAATTGGCTATTGGCTGGCATGCTACTTCTTGAATTATTAAGTCAATAATCACTCTTCAAGTAATTGTAAAAGGGTATATTTAATTTACCAAATAATTACAACATTTCATAAAAATAGCTTAAACACATTGTTTTTTCTGATTTATTTGTTGGTGAAAGAGTGCAGTGTGGCATCTTAATAAAACTATAGCAGCCTAATTAGACAAAATGGAAAAGAATCAAATGATAAGTGTGGACTCACAAGAAGTTAGTTGGAGTCTCTAAGAACATATTAGTAAATGAAAACTTCCTTTTCATTGACAGTTTCAAAGTGCTATTTCTTAAAGGATAATATTTCTTTTTTAGTGGTCAGGAGGTAGAAACTGAAACTCTGATTATTCTTTTCCTTGACAGATAGCAAATAATTTCTATGAAAATAATACATTAGTTTCCTTAATGATGTGTAACAAGCCATTATTTTTAAGCAATTATTAGTAAGTTCTACCTAACTCGGAGTTGGGATTATTCCTTGCACAAATGCAAGTGCACAAGCTTTCAAATTTTAAGTCAACAAAGACTTCTTTTTTCAAACATCATCATCATTTTCAAACATAATTCATAATAACTTATCCAAACTTTCACGCATATACTTCAATCAGTTTAGTAATTTTACATTGTTCTTTTTATGTGTTTAACACTGGATATTGATGCAATTTGTACACATATTCATTCAAATGGATCAATCCATTTCGGTGTTAAATTCTCTGTAAGATTGTGACAAATGTTTTCTCAAAAAAAGGCTGCATACCTTCACAACTAAGTGACAAGTATGATTTTTGTTGCAGTTTGCCTATGATGTTACATGAATAATGATCTCCTAAACACAATGATTAATCATTCAGATTCCATAACTAGATTATGCTCATAACCGGTTTTAGCTCCTTTTAAGAGATGAAATTTAGAAGCAAAAAGAATCTTCAATGATTTATGATCACCGTGTGACATTAATGTAATATTGGGATGCAAAAATAGTCAAGCCCCACGGATCAGTAAGTATGCTAATTTGGTAAAAAAAAAAATGGCTAGGACGACGTTTTTAACCTGTGAGCTCGTTCCAATCCATCCTGGCATGCCAATCCGGCATCACTAATTATTTAATGTGTAAAATGATTAATATCACTATCACTTTACTTGTGTTCTTAGGAAATTCAAATATAGCTCTCGTTTTGACAGTTTGTCCGACAGTTCGACAACTTGGCATAAACATGTGTGAGTTCATCTATTTGTTATGAGAAATTACATTTTCGATGATTGAAAAAAAAAAATTCGATTACCTAGTCTATAAAGCTGTAATCCAACATCTTGACAAGCTAGACTATAAAAGTCAATCCATTCTTAAATAATAAGTCAATTTAGCTCAATTGTTTTTAGCAAATTTTCTACTAAACTTAAATGAGTTAAATTTATCATGAGTTAAATTTATCTGTTTCGTTACTTTATTTGTTTTGTTATTGTTCCTGCTGAAATGGGACAAGGATAATCGTCTGTCTAAAAGTCCTGGATGTCGAACGTCTCTCTACTTCTTGCTCTGGTAACTGACCGGTGTAGGAAATGACCTGAATACACTCCGATGCTTTAAGTCAGAATTTTTCCTCGGTAGGCCTTTAGTAATTCAATAGTGAGTAATAGGAATCTGACCAATTAATTTACAACCTTAACAACTTAACGGTAGCCGTTATGACATTAATTGTGTCTTACTTTGCTCAACGGTTATCGGAATCGAGCGGTCATCAGATGCTTCCTGATACTCATCCCGTTTGTCACCTACCCGATCGGTCAGTTATAAGTCCATACTAACAGTTACCCATATTTTTTTTATTAATAAAATGTTTCATAACTTATAAGATAACAAAAATAAAGTTAAATATATTTTTTATTATAATATTAGGATGATTTTTTTCTCACGATTTGAATATTCTTAATATTTGTTTCATTTTTTATAAGAATAAATTTTATGATTTTGGTATCAACATGTGATGTGTTAAATTCTTAACCAATTTTATTTATTTGGTTGTTTCATCTTTTGCCCATCAACCCAATAACGAGTTGGTCAATTCTTTTTTTTTTTCACTCAATTTTTCTTTCTAATTTTCTATCAAAGAATAAATCGACACCACTCTTAAATCTTTTTCCTCTAAAACAAAGACTTTATGTGGGTTCACCTCTTAATTTAAAAAGGCTGAGATACCATTTTATCATAATTTATCAATGTAAACGCTTAAATTTAATATAATATTTTTATTAATTGTAATCATGTGTTTGTTATTTAATCATTAAAATTAAAAAAAATAAATCAATTATAACACAAATTAATTGTTATCAAGTGCATGTACCTGGTTTTGTTTATAAAGTATAATAGAAAAAAACTGAGAAATGAGAGGTTCTCATAAGGTCAAACAAAGGGAATGACATGAATTAGAAATAGTTACGTGCCAATGTTTATGAATACATTTAATTTTATAGCTTTAACTAGATAGCTCTAGTTATAATAAAGTTAAATTTGATTGTTCTATTTAATATTTTTTTATTATTTTTCTTGTATTGAATATCATTTTACTTTTCAATTCCTACATGCCTATATGAAAATAATTGTACTTTATTTGATTTGGTGATTTCTTGTAAAAAAAAAAAATTTAAACACCCTGATCTTTATTTTGATATTCGTACAAACATATTTTATCAATATTATGCTTTCATTAATCAGTATCGAAACTAATTTATATTTCTTATATAAATATAATTTTTTTTGTGTAAATTAGAGAAAAGGAAAAACTATCAATGTCTACACTTTTTTAAGTGGAGTGGGTGGAAATAAGAGAAAAAAAAACAAATAATATAAATAATGAGTTGGTGGTGCAGTTAGAAATCTTGGGGTTGCAGATGCAAAACCCGATAAGATCTACATGTGCCCATTTTACATTACCATTGATGTGGCCACATGAATGAGATGAAGAAAACTTCCATTAACTTGTTTTGACATAGAATATTAAGTTCATTAAGTAATATATTTAAATTTTTATATTAAATATTTAATTATAGTTTAAATAAAGATTGACTGAACCATAAATAAGTGGTATGAGATTACTTAATAATTTTCTACTCACAGGCTTTTAACATTTTACATATAAAGAATATTTTTATTTTAAATGATTTAATACTAAATTTATTTTATTGTTTATATTTTGTTTATTATAACTAAGATTACGCAATTTAAATTGGTGTATACATATAGGAATGTTGTTAAAGATTTTATGAAGAGCTCTTTATAGTTACTCCTTTGAAGTGGTTTAAGAAAAAAAAATAGTTTATATTTACTTTAATTTCAAACATAAAATAACATTATATGAGTATAACCACTACAAAATATTAGATTTTTACCGGGGGTTATTTTTTTCGTTTCCGGCGGTTTTAACCCCCGGAAAATATGTTACACGCGGTTAGGAAAACCGCTGGGAAAACCTGCGTCGCTAAGTAATTACCGGCGGTTTTTTTAAAAACCGCCGCAATTAGCGGGGGTTTTGAAAAACCGCCGGTAGTAGTAGGGGTTTTACTAAAACCGCCGGAAATAACCGGGGTTAAGCAAAACCGCCGAAAATAACCGGAGTTAAGCAAAACCGCCGGTAATTTGTGAGGGTTTATGAAAATCGCCGGTACTTTTGAGGGTTTTCCAAAAACGCCGAAAATGTAAATAATTTAATTTTTTTTTATTCAAATGACTTGATTATCATTAATAAACCAAAATTAAATAATATGAAACTAAAATTAAATGTAAACATTAAATATAAACCAAAATATTATTATATAAATTGTAAACATTAGAAATACAATTAATGTTTCTTAAAAATTAAAATTAACATGATATGAATAATAATTATAGTTTTGTACTTCTTCAATTGTCTTCATCATTTGATACTTTTTCATTGTCTTCGTCATTTGGTACTTCTTCATTTTTGCCATCATTTGATATGCTTCCTTTTTCAAATACCTAAAATATAAAACAATAATTAGTTAATATTTTAAAACGGTTCAATTCACTAATATCTCTTCTACCCTCACAAAGTAAGCTAGTACTTGCAAATTACACAACATATCAAGATTTTCTAATGGGTTTTACTAAAGCTTTTTAAGGCTAGGCTTCAATATCTAATGATGAATATAAAAGAATGAAATGCATGAGGGGAATTGAGTGGAATAGAATGAAACGGGACAAAGGTACCATTTCTATGTTTGGAAATCAATCATTTAATAGATAATACCATCCTCGTGCCCTCCAAATTCAAGGGAGAGAATGGGAAGGGTCCTTTTCATTCAATCCAACTAAACCTCATTTCACTTCATTCCATCCCTTTCAGTCAGTCCAAACATAACCTTTTAGGTTTCCTGTCTTCCTCTATCCCTCTTAATTGGATTATTTTCCTTTACAATACTGTAAATAGTAAGTTACTAAACTTCAACAAAAGAAAAAGTAGATTATGTCCTTTTCCTTTCTGAACTTGCACAAGGATAAAAATAATTTGCCCCAAATAAGAAAACTCCATTCACTGATTGTCATTAAGGATAATCACAATTATAGAACTTATTTATTATAGTACCTAGCAATGGCAGCAGTCACTAGAGAAATAGAAAAAAAGAATGACATAAAAACTTAGAAAGAAATGATTTTCAAAAGAAAAGTGAAGTGATTAAACAGGAAGAGCATGAAGCAACACTATGGCAAGGTTAATGTTATGTCTTTTCATGATGATAAATATTCCTGCATACCATGTGATAGGTACTCAATGTTCAAGGCCACTTGAGAATGGACAAGAGATATGTGCTGTAGAATAGACAATTTAAGAAGAAAAAAAAATAAGTCTTTTCAGAAGCTATAATTAGTTTACGCATAAGCTATTTTGTAGAACTCTTTCATATAACTTCTCTAAATTTTTGTTTTTAACTTTTATATAAGTTAATTTTCATTTCCTTTTTTCTTTTTCCTTTTCTCTCCTAAGATTTCTTATGGAGAATCATGTTCAAATAGACCCTTCGTACAATGAAGAGAATACATTGTCTTTACCAAAATCCAAGGTATACATCAATTCCATATATAACCTTCATTATTTTACCAATTAAATAAATCCTAAAGAATGAAGTAGGTACAATACAAAGTAATTTGGCAGATCATTTTATTTAAGGTATATGATTAAGTGTATATATATTAAGCACTAAAAGATTCTTTAGTCATGATTAATGTGCAGCTTTGGCCTACACCGAGAGAATTAGCACTTAGCAAGAAAAGAAAACTAAACACAGTATGATTAATGTTCATCATGTAATCTAACCTCTTTGGCTCGGTCAGGGATGATCACAACTTATTTCTCTCTCTCCTTCTTCATACTTCTTCAATTCACAGTCGCCTTTGCATCTTCTTCCAACCTAATTCTTGAAATCTAATTTACAAGAAGAGAAGAGATATGTGACTGTGAAGAAAGATACAAGAATTCTTGAAATCTAATTCTTGTTATACACACTTACAATCATTATGAACACTTGCATCTTTGGCTTAATTGAAAGTCCTTTTTTCCACAATCAGAAAGCTCATTCCACAATCAGAAAAGTAGTGAATTTTGTTCATCCTCTTTATAAAGTTTAGGTTGTGATAACTATCTTTTAGTTCAACTCATAGTGCATATAGTAGGTTCTTATTCTTCGGCATAGTAGCTAGATTTTCATGTTACTCAAATTTGCATTCACAGAAGTTAATATTGCATTTACATATGCATTATAGTTTTAGACTTTAATCTCTGATTCAGCTTTGCATCCTAGAATAGGCTATCATGCATTAATTTTCATTTGCTGCTATACTTAGTTTCAACTAGTAATGGAATGGAATATAGTCTAGTTTCAACTACTATATTGTATTTTCAGTTCCATTTTATCATTATAGCCTTAGCTGTACAGTTCATAGCACATTCATTTTTCAAGTTACCTGCTGATGATGTGGCAAAGATTGTATCGTATCCACCACCGGTGATCTTTAAGTCTTGGACAAGGCACGAGTCATATGATCAGTTCTCACCTGCAATTTATTTTGAAAACTCTGGCTGTGACATCTGAATATAAACTCTTGCATAGAAGTCAGGGGATGAGAATCGATCAAAGTGTGTGCTTGAAATCATAAAACCATCCTTCCCCCATATATATAGTCACCTAGATAAGAGTAACAAAAGTATGAGCTTTATTAGGATCTATATTTTAGACTACAGACATAGAAAGGAACATCATTCAATTCTCCTGGCAATAGAGCTTTTAGTTTCAAAGTTTTCTTCACAGGCAATTGAGCTTTGATATTATTAGAATCAAAGCAATATCTACTATATCTTTGATATATATCAAATCATATGATTCAAATTGTGAATCTTAACTGTACGAAAGGTAAAAAATAACAATTGTCCAGATTTGCATCTTTGAAACAATATTAAACAGAACCTATAAACAACTATTAATATATGGACATAACTTACTAAAATTTGAACAAAATGCACAAGCACGTGAAAAAAATAATATATACACACACAAGATATAACATGAGAATCTACCTTCTCAAACTCTGAAAGTCTGTCCACTATTAGGTCTTGCCTTGGAGAACCCCAAAATTCCATCATTGATTTAGGAAAAAAAAAGTAGAGCAAGAAGTAACATAATTTCATCTTTGGTGTGTTAAGTACTCAGGGTTATTTTTAAATATGTTTCAAATGATGCAAGGTAATTTAACATCATGACAATTATAGATCACCTGTGAAAATACTAGTAAGATTACAAATATCTGGCAGCCCAATCTCCACACATTTTGCAAGCTACAATTCAAGAAGAAATAATCAAGAAAGTGTAAATCATACCAGTTATATAATTCATAGATTCATAGATGAAGGAAAGAAATAAGAAATAGTTCTTGCTGCAAATATCAGTACCACAGGAAAGCCCAACTCATAAAGTCCAAAGCCTGACAAAGCAACCAGGGGAACTGCAGAGAGAGGGCTTAAGAACCTATAAAAGCAAAACAAATTACTCACCAAAATTATTTGCAGAAAAATAACTTGAAGAATGGTAAAAATCCTATCTATCAGTGTAATTGGAATTAATCATGATCACTAACTGGGAGTTATCAAAAGAAGGAGGGATTAGTACATTTCTAAAAGAATTAGAGCTAGTTGTAGTCCAAACAAGAAAAATAGAAACATCTTTAAACATCTGAAAGTATAAATTGCATGAATAATCTCAAAAAGTTCAATGTATGTGACTACAAGATGGAAGGAAAAACAATTCAAGGATCTAGACAGGAACCAACCTCACTACATTGCGCCAAAGTCCACTGAATCCAACAACAATTTGGAGGGTCGAAGCAACGATAAGTGTGCCCTGCGTCCCACGCATTATCCTCTCAAATCTCTGCATATTTATCACTAATCAGATAAACAAGGATCAGTAGATCGAACAACGAACGAGAGAGCCAAAACCGGAGAGCCAAGATCGAACACAGTCTTACCTCGACCTCGACCTAAGATTGGTCAGTGCGGGAGCGCGCCAGAGCACCTCGACCTCGCTCAACCCACAAATGCCTCGACGCCTCGACGCCTCCACCTCGACGCTCAACCAAGCAGGAGAAGATGAACACGAAGCCAAGTAGGAGAAGACGAACACGAAACAAGCATGAGAAGAATGTGGTGCGGGGAAGGATTCGGGAGAAATTTTGACGAAGGCACAGGGGAGGGAGGTTAGGGTTTAGACATTTTTAGATTAGATGAACGACTGAAGGAGCGGGGGAAGGGATATGAGTTGGGTGGAAAGTTTAAAAAAATAATAAAAAACGCTACCTGCGGTTTAGTCATAAACCGCCGAAAATTATTTGGGGTTTTTAGAACCGCCGAAAATTATTTGGGGTTTTTAGAACCGCCGAAAAATAACCTCTCCTAAAATTAATTATTTTTGTAGTGAACGATTAAATTTCATTAAAATTAGTGTCAAACAATAATAGACGTGATCACACTTTGTTAAGTGAAAAAATTCACTAAAACTGTGATTGATATTAAATCAAATCATCCAAAATGTTTAAATACTAGGAATGGATTTGAGCGTATTAATTGGATTAAGTTTTAAGCTTAACATGGAGATTTTATTATAATGATTTACAAAATCAGTTATGATTAAATCCTTAGATTTTCTAAATTCAGATAATTGATTTAGAAGGATTCTTAAACTTTCATGTAGATGAACATATATATAATCAAGTGCAGTATAAGGATGGTAAAATCAATTTCAGTACTTCTCACAGTTGTTCTTTGAAATTTTTATGAAGTTAAAATCCTTTTTATAATTATAAATCTTAAATAGATTTAGTTATGCAAGTAAACATTTATTTCCTGCTTTGCAAAGGGTAGAATTATAGTTATTATTATCTTAAAAAAGTTATCCTTTAAACACTTTTGTTTAAAGTTTTAAGCCTACTTTATTGCTTAATATGTTTTTTTGGGTTAAATATGTTTTTAGTCCCTCAACTAGCGATTTTATTTTTCGTCCCTCTTTCAAACTTTGTACGCTTTGATCCCTCTCTTTAAGGAAACTATAATTTTTTGTCCTCTAAAACTAACGCAGTTAGAATTAGACTGAGTTGGCTAACGAATTGGCAGATCATTATTTTTTTTTCTGACACTAAGTCAATTTGTCCCTTACCATACGGTAATGATCGGACCGTATTGTTAATGGTCGAACAATTATGATGATTGAATGGTGATGGTGGTCGAACGGTATTGGTAATGGCCGAACGATATTAGTAATGGTCGAACGATTATGACGACTGAATGGTGATGGTGACCAAACGGTGATGGTGACTGAATGATGACGGTGACCGAACGGTGAGGGACAGATTGACTCAAGGTCAGAAAAAAAGTGACGTGACACTTCAGCATTATCCACCTCACTTGATTTTTAACGCCATTTGTTTTGGAGGACCAAAAGTTATGGTTTTCTTAAGGAGAGGGATCAAAGCGTACAAAGTTTGAAAGAGGGAAGAAAAACAAAATGGCTTGATAGTTGAGGGATTAAAAACATATTTAACCCTATTTTTTTCAATAAATAATATTTTTTGTGTAATTAAAAAGGAAAATAACTAGGATATATACAATTTTAAGTTGATTAATGAATATTTTATTAATAATTATTGAAAATAAAATACAATATTCTAAATAAATTAACTTTTATCATCTATAGCTGTATTTATACTTATATATAAAGAGATTCATCCTTTTTTAGTATCCACATTTATTTTCAAAATTCATCCTTTAAATAAATGTTTTTTTAAATAAAAAAATTATTTTATCAATTTTACTTTTCAAAATGTTTATTTATATTTATTTGACATTTTTTAAATTTAATTATTTTTTAATTATAAAACTGCCTACAAAATAAACAAAAATGTTTTATTATAAAATTACAAAAAATATTTTAATTTTATAATTACAATAATAATAATAATTTTAATATTTTATTGTTATTATAGAAAAAAGTGAACACACATTCCTAATGTGTTTTTCCTAGTTTAAAATAATTTAAATCATAAATATATTATACGTTGTTCTGTTTTTCATTAAATAGTCATTGTATTATGTAATTAAAGAAATAAAAGAAATTATAAGAAAGAAGATAAATTATTTAATGCTTATTAAATACTTTATATTTATTGTATTTAATGTTATTGGAAAAAATATTTATTGTGACGTTTTTTTTTTGTAGTTTAAGAATGAAATCGAATTTTAACAAGCATAAATTTCTTGTTTGACAGGTTTAGAAAACACATTCATTCTCAGTTATTATATTATTTTCACATATATCTTTATGGACAGGGAGGTGTATATATATATATATATATATATATATATATATATATATATATATATATATATATATATATATATATATATATCACAGTGCAAATATAAAAAGTAAATATTAAAATACGAATTCAACAAGGTTTTCAAATTTGTTTATACTCATACAGTTCAAAAGTTTCATAAAGGAAGTAAATTATTTCATTCCTTAAATATGAATGTTCATACACTTTGGTGGAAACCAAAATAGGACATGCCTATCAATTTTTGCAAACAGAAAAAAGAGTTTTTGATAAAATACAGCAATGTTGTGCATTAAATGTTATGGTTTATTTATATATATATATATATATATATATATATATATATATATATATATATATATATATATATATATATATATATATATATATATATATATATATATTAATGTAACGTATTTTGGATGAATATAAGAAGAAGCATGCATATTCAATAGACAACAAGTTCATAAAGTTTCCTAAGCACTTGCTTTGGCGCCACATACACAGGTTTGCCATCTTCTTTTTCTCTCTGATTTTGATGACACAGGACATGTTTATTCATTTTTGGTTTAAACATGAAATCTTTCAACGTTCTTCTTTCAGTTATGTTTTCTGGATGTTAGTTTTTGGTTTATCATTTGTGTTTTCACGTCCTCATAGCAGATGGACCAAGATAAAAACAAAAGCACTCAAAGCAAATTGTGTAAACTGAATTTCTGTTTCTGGTCAAATTTATGATACTTCTAATTTGGCTGGCTTATGACGTTGAAAGATCTTTTCCTTTTATTCTTAAACTGTGTAAACTCGGTTTTTGTTTTTGGTGAAAAGTGTGTTTGTACAAGATTCATTCTTTTGGTCTTACTCTTGACGGGGATTGACTTAGGATGTTGAAAGATCTTTTTCTTTTCTTCTTAAACGTGTTTGTGCCTTGTTAATCCAGTATTTTCCTCTACATCAAATGGTTTTGGAATCAATGTTGTATCAGTGAATTTATAGTTGCTTTTGAGGAGCATTGTTTGTGCTTACATGGTTTACGGTTCTCAAGTCTTTAGAATAAATTAAACAGAGACGCATAAGTTTGAATAGTTCACTTTGAACTTTTTATCTCTTTGGTTAGAAGTTGATTAGAGATAAAGTCAATTTAAAGTATGAGTGTAAATTTTATCTTACAAGTTGGTTTTGTGGGGTTGAGTTAGGTAAAATCTAGTTTTTAACATGTTATTACAGATATTATTAGGGTCTATCCTAACAATATTTATTTGTTTGTTGGACATATATTTCATTCCTGGGCCGTTATCAGACCACTCATCAATATCTAGTCCTACACATGAGATATATGTACCTCGACGTCAGGGTTGAGTTAGACTTGAAGTCCATTTCTTAACATAGTATTAAAACCTTTGCTAACGATATTTGTTATTTGTTGGACATATTATTCCACTCATGTCGAGCCGCTATCGGATCATATCTAGTCCCACACACAAGATGTACATACCTTGGCACATGTATTGAGTTAAGATTAAAATCCACTTCTTAACATGATATTAGAGTCTATCTTAGAAATATTTATTATTTGTTGGATATATTGTTCAATCTGGTCAATTTAAAGTATACAAGTGAAATGCAATATGAAAACTTAAAGTCCACTTCTTAATGACTTATATAGAGTCTATCCTAGTAATATTCTTAATGACTTATATTTAGTTTCCTTATTTCAGTAATAGGATCTATGAAGACTTATCTAGAGAAAAACAAGACACTTGCCAAGCCTGGTCACAAAAGTTCTGCCCCCATGAATGTAAGCAGACATGATATTTACCATCTCTACTGAATTGTTGTTTCTGCAATCTTCTGATATTCTCTTGTTTTAACCCATTGTTTTTTTTTTCTAACAGGAAATACCAAACCTTCCCAAAAGCCGAACCCCTTGGTCTACTTCTCAGGTATCAGTGTTTTATGTTTTTGAGACATTTTATACTTATTCTTATTGGAAACAAACAGTTGATACACTCATAATTTTTAATTAGGCTTCCGTTTTTCGTAATTATGGGTCCACTCCAACTTCCAGTTTAACTCCAGCTAGTCCTCACTTATATTCCCCATGGTTCGGAAGTCAGGTAGTGATATATGTATTCATGCATATTGTAGCTGGTTCTGTGCTTTGATTATGAGGAAGGGACTACTCACGTGTCTTGTTTTCTTCTTATATCTTGTTTGATCAAGATCTGGAATAGGCCAACTCAATATGGTTCTCTATATCAAAGTAGTTCGTTCTCCAATTATCCTATGGCAGCAAGGGTAAGTATAATTCCTCAGTCATTTGATAAGTTTATTTAGCTACATGATTTCTGTTAAATTGAATTGGCCAGTTGCTTCAGATTTTATGGAATGTACATGTTCTTTTATGGAGGATGAGGTTGGGGTACAGTTAGCAATTGTTAATGTATTCAATGCATGGTTCTTCCCTTCCACGATGAATGTGTTTGTATATTCAACATTTTGCAGGTTGGTCAGAGTTCTCTATTAGCTTCTGCGAATACACTACAAAGGACTTCTGCTGAAAACAACATGGGTTTCAAGAACCATTCTTACAAGATCTCACAACCTACAAGTAACGTAACTCCCAAAGCTAAAGAAAATGAAAGAAGGCCTTCAATCCAAGGAACCAACTTGAAAGGATCAACAAGTAGGTACGTTTGTTCTGCTGGTGAATATCTCCATTACATTTTTCCAACCGTTTTCAAAGTTTGTGGACAGTGTGACCAGTGAAAGCAAGCAAAGAACTGCTGTAGTCAATGATAAAAAGAATGACGGTGGATCAACAAAGGTGCATATACGTCTTTGCAATGTAAGAAGAATTAGAGAAAATGAATTTCTTTGATAATACTTTTCTTACGGTTGCTCCATTGAATTCTTAGTGATGTCTGCTATTTCCTGCTGAACTGCATTTACCTTGACAGGCAAGTAACAATACAAAAGAACAAAGAAAAAGAAAGGCAGAGCAGACATCATCCAAGATCTTAAGTATAAAAAGCATATATGAGGTGACAATATGATTAAGTTGTTTCATCTGTTTCTGGTTTAAATTTTTTACATTGAACACTACCGTATATTTTCTGCATGATATATTTTAAAATTATTTTCACTGTGTTTGAATATTACAATCAGATATAAAATATGATTCAACATTAGGAGACTCATGATTTAATTCTAGACTCGAGATAACCTTGTTTTTTTAATGCAATATCCATTTTGTCACCGTTTATATTTAGAACTCATAAACACCAGTAATTTAATGAGACATTAAAAACATGTAACCTTCAGCCGAATGGTTCAAGATGCTTATGATATTTGGTTCTTTCAGCGGCAGGATATTCGTTCAACTAAGCAACAACAATCCAGGATGATGTCTGGAACTGGTATGTTTGAAGTTAAACAATTTGTCATTTAATAATGAAGAAAATTCAAGTTTGATGAACTGAGATTTGATCAGTGGGAGGTGCCAAGAGTGTGACTCATACTGAAAATATCAATGCTGATGATGAAAATACAAATATTGAAACGGAAAACTTTGAAGCAAATCCAAGTGATCCGAATCAGAATTTGCATATAGACCTCAATGCATCTTCCGCTAATCCTGTACTTGAAGAGGTACTAAAATTTTCTGAGTTATATGTCACATGTGAGCTTATAGCCTTTCTATATTAGGAAAGGGAATCAATGTTCTGAATGAATGCCTAAGATAAAGGGAAAATAAATTTAATATATCATAAATTCGTTAGACCTTTGCGATATGTATTAAGAAGTGGATTTAAGCCCTGGTTAGAGTCTATCCTAACCATAATATTAGAGTCAGATTAAAACCTATGTTAGTGATATTTTTTGTTTTTTGGGCATTTCTATTTCACCGTTGTCGGGCTGGACCACCCAATTTTTACTATCACGCATGAGATGTTTATACCTCGGCGTGAAGGGGTGTGTTGGAAGTCTCACATCGACTAAAGATAAGGTTAATTTATAATATATAAGTGAGGTGCAAACCTCACAAGCTGATTTGTAGGATTGAGTTAGACTTAAAAAACCACTTTTTAGTAAGGTTTAATTGCTTCCTTTGTCCCCAGTTTGGTTGAATTGTGTCAAATTCATCCTCATTTTTAAAAAAGTTTCATTGTCGTCCTCACGTGGTGTAAAAGTGTCAATTGAATCCAAACATAGAAAAAATTTGTGTCAATGTAGTCATCTCCGTTAAATACACACTAACGGTGTTAAGTGGCTGATAATTTGGCACTGACGTGTCAATGACGTGGCACTTAGAGGGTTACTTAGCAACTGAAACACGCATTACGATGACGCTGGTCGCGTTCTTCCTCACCGCCACCAAGCTCGCCAAGCTCGCCGGAGCTCTCTTTACTCTCACCGTTGCCGCCAACGCCTTCTCCTACTCCCGCTTCCGCAAGAACAACCTTCGCCGATTCCGCTCCCCTATCGACGAAACTTCCGACAAAGAGAGCTCGGATTAAAATATACTCAGTGTCCTGGAGCTCTCTTCGTCCCCTCCGTAAACCTCGTCGCAGACGATTGCCTCTCCTTCTTCAACTCTATCAAACAACAAAACCCCCAATTCCAACACCTCCCCTCTTTTCTCTTCGGCGAGTCCATGGGCGCCGCCATCTGCCTCCTCATTCACTTCCTCTCCCCGGAACCCTTCAACGGCGCCGTTTTAGTCGCCCCCATGTGCAAAATCTCCGACAGCGTCAGACCCAGATGGCCCATTCCCCAGATCCTCACCTTCCTCGCCAGATTCTTCCCCACTCTCCCCATCGTCCCCACCCCCGATCTCCTCTTCAAGTCCGTCAAGGTTCCCCGCAAGAAACTCATCGCCAACATGAACCCTTTGAGGTATCGCGGAAAGCCGAGGTTGGGCACCGTCGTCGAACTTTTAAGGGTTACCGACTTCCTCAATCAGAGGCTCTCTGATGTCAACCTTCCTTTCATTGTCTTGCACGGCAGCGCCGATGCTGTCACCGACCCCGATGTGAGTAGGGAGTTGTACCGCGAAGCCAGGACCCTCGATAAGACCATCAAGGTTTACGACGGGATGATGCATTCCTTGCTGTTCGGAGAGACCGATGAAAATGTTGAGATTGTCAGAAACGATGTTCTGTCGTGGCTGCTCGCTAGGTCTGGTGGGGAAACAAGACTTCAATGAAGAAGGTTTCAAGGTTCTGTTTTGTTAATTGTCTTGATGCATTTGGTGAATTCGATGCTACAAACAAAATTATATCATCGGACTGGCAACACCAAAATGTGAACTGTACTGTCCATTTCATCCAACAATTCTAATTTATTGATATATTGATGCAAGAAATTTATTCCCTTCACCAAATGTTCACTTCATCGTTTCTGTATGGGCAAATCATGAACAAAAGCTACCACTTTTGGCAACGGTGAGAGTAAAGAGAGCTCCGGCGAGCTTGGTGGCGGTGAGGAAGAGCGCGACTGCTAAGTAACCCTCTAAGTGCCACGTCATTGACACGTCAGTGCCAAATAATCAGCCACTTAACACCGTTAGTGTGTATTTAACGGAGATGACTACATTGACACAAATTTTTTCTATGTTTGGATTCAATTGACACTTTTACACCACGTGAGGACGACAATGAAACTTTTTAAAAAATGAGGATGAATTTGACACAATTCAACCAAACTGGGGACAAAGGAAGCAATTAAACCTTTTAGTAACATGATCCTTAGAGCTTTGCAATCATATATATATATATATATATATATATATATATATATATATATATCATAAATTCGTTAAAATCTATAAAGTTCTTTCTAATATTCTCCCAAAAAGAAAAAACTTTCAAACACAACGTTTATAATATTACAGGAAATCTGTACTTACCAATTCAACTGTACTGAATCAGAAAGGAGAATCTTACCATTATTTTACAATTGCATGCTATGATTTATTCCATATTTAGATTTGTTAAATTCCTTTAAAGCTACACCATTTATATGATCTGGTTTATTCAAGTATCATCAAATCTACATGCCATCCAGTGTGGCTTGTTGCATGGGAATATTATGATTTTCTTATTGAATGTTTATACTTTCTAAATTAGCGTTCAGTTTTGCACTGGCTTTGCTTTTTCAACATCTCATTCCTTGTCACTTAAGGCCATTCTGATGAAGATATGCCACCATTATCGTTATTTCATTCTGTAGAGTATGGAAATGTGCACTACAGTGAACACGAATTTCTTAGATAAATACTTGCCAATGGTTTCTCATTTTAATTCTTAGGGATGGCCTACTGCTGAGCTCCTTTTACTTCAACAGGAAAGCGATGATACAAAAGAACAAAGAAAAAGGAAGGCGATGAATAAATCATTTAAGAGACGAAAGAAGATCATGAAGGTATACTATACATGCATATTTATTGTACAGTAGATATACACTGGCCCGTTAAGCATGTGTCTCGAACTTCTGAATTGATTATAAATAAAAATTCAGCCATCTTATTAGCCAATGTTTTCATCTTCATAGTTCATAATGCTTATAAGCATGGTTCCTTTCAGCTGGTGGATATCTTTTCAGCTAAGCATGAACAATCCAGCATGACAGTCAGAAATGGTATGTTCTGAGTTCATCAATTTGTGATTTATTGTATAAAAGTAGAAAAATCACTGTCTTATGATCTATGAGAATTGATCAGGGGGAGGTGCAAACAATGTGACTAGTATTGAAAATTCTAATTCTATTCAAGACAAAACAAATATTGGGTCGAATCATTTTGGAGCAAATCCAACTGAGAGGAACAGGAACTTGAGTACAAAACTATCTGCCACTAATCCTCAACTTACAAAGGAGGTACTGAATTTTTGAGTGTTATATCACATATTATCTTTCTGGTTACCTTTCTATATTAGAAAAGGGAACTTGATCTAAATGAACTCCAAAGATAAAGGGAAAGTGAAATTAATACATAAGCTAACTGAACTTTAAAACTTTTGTTGGATTAATATACTGAACATATACGAATATCTAACGTTGATCTTTTCATGCTAATCATGCTTATAAATTCCTTAAAATCTAAAAAAGTATTATTTTATGCTCCCAACAAGAGAAATCTTTTGCATAGGAAGTTTATAGTATTACCTTGGAAGGAAATTTATATGTACCGGTTTAACTGTATAAAAAAGGAGAATCTAATTATGATATTCAACTGTCACTGGTTTACTATTGGTGTTATAATGGCCCAAAGATACATTGCTTGGATTCACCTCATTGATTTCTTTCATGTTTAAATTTGTTAAATACCCTAATAGCTACACCATCTATATGATCTAGTTTATTTAAGTATAAGTATCATCATATCAGCATACCACCCTGTGTGGCTTGTTGGAGGGGCTTCTGCAGTATTAATACTCTTTTTACGATTTCCTGCTTGCATTGTAAGTGATTTTGGACATGTTTTTGTTCAATTTTTGCATTGGTTTTGTTCTTCTTGCACCTCATTGCTAGTCACTTAAGGCCATTTTGGATGAAAAGGTACCACAATTGTAGTTATTGTTATATATACAGCCTATGTAGATGTGTACTGTAGTGAAAATGAATTTCTTTGGTAAATACCTGTCATAGTTATAGTTTTGCTTTTAATTGTTACTGATGCCCACTGCATTTACTTTGACAGGAAAGTGATGAAGAAAAAGAACAAAGAAGGCAATCAAAGAAGAAATCAGCCAAGAGATCAAGGATGAAGATGAAGGTACACAACATATTTATCGTATATCATATGTATATATACTGGCACTAAGTGTTAGGTGTTTTAAAGTCAAAGTGAGTTTGACAGTTTCTGTCTATTAAAATTCTGTTTCTGTTTTTTCCTTGTTTGTGTAACCTGCTGCTGTACATATAAATACAAATACAGCATGCACCTTTCTAATAAAGGTTGAATAACAGAAGTGCTCTGCACATGTTCTGTGTATGCACCTTGTCGTAAACAATATTAAGTAGGTGTGTCGAACTTGTTGGAAATCTCACATCCATTAGAGATAAAGTCAACTTAAAGTATATTAGTGAGTGTAAACCCCATCTTATAAATCGGTTTTGTAGAATTGAGTTAGGTTTAAAGTTCACTTCTTAACATCAAAGTCATGATTAGAACTTATCCTACCAATATTTGTTGGACATATTGTTTCATCCGTTGGCGGACCACTCATTGATGTCAGAAAATGATAAATGCATTGCACAATTATCATACCATTCACAATCCTTCTTGACAGCTCTTTCATTTCCTTAAAGTCATAATCTTTTCCATAACTTGTGCGTTTCACCTTGGCAGATGGAACGTGAAAGGTTAAATGCTTCCATTGAAAATCTAGGTGTCGAAAATGCTGCGCTCAGAGAAAAGCTTCATGACCTTCTTCATGAGTGTGATAAGCTCATAGAAAATAATAATTCCATACTGGTATGCCATTTGAATCCTTACTTGTCAAGCTATATAACTGTTTCTGTAGATTTTTAAGTTGAATGACTAAGTACTTGTATTCCTATAAAAGAAAAACATTAATGGTCTCATGTTACATTCTTCCTTTGAAGCAATTTGAAATTTTAAGAGATTTAGCTATTTATATAGAAACAAAATGAAACATAAACATGATTTATCTAAACTAGGAAACTTGTAAAAATGAATGGTCTCATGTTACATTCTTCGGTTGCTTTGTTGTGTTTTATTTTTTGCCACAAACTTTAGCATCTGATCTGGTGTGTTATGGGGACAGGATGAACTCAATGAGATGTATGGTAAAGAAAAAGTAATGGAAGTTTTGAGTATGCAGTATGCTGACTCGGGCCAATGCTGATCAAAACTCTATAATGACAGATGAGATTCAAATTTCAACTTATCTAAATTCTATCATTTTCACATTACAAGCCATAATTGGCTTTTCCTTATAGAAATAACTAAAGTCTAAACAAATGACAGACGTACTATAATGCTTTTATCGGTCAGCTTTCAAAACATCTGCATGATAATTTATGGTCCTTTCTTCAATGGTTAGCATTTTCCTTAATTTCATAGTGCTATCCAATTTTTTTGGTAGACATTAGATTATTTTTTTAGATATGAGATTTTGTTATGAAGTTTTGTGATTGTGCTTTTCTCCCCTTTCTATGTTTTTCTTATCCGCGGCTTTTTTTTACCAGTAATAGATAATAGGATAAAACTTAAATTTAATACTTAAAACTGTAAATGTTACTGTGTAATAAATATTTATATTAAAATATTACAAAAAAAAGTATCAGATGATACTTTAGTTATAATTAAATAACAGTATTGAAGATACGATCTTAAGTTGTCTACCTTTTTCTCTTAACTGTGCCCATTCCCATTATTATATATAAGTAGCATTTGACTATTTTTGAAAGGGGTATTTTTATAGCATTTGTTGATATATTTATCTTGACATATTTTTTATGTAGCTAAAATTTATTAACAAAATGCAAAAAATTATAGGTGGATTTGTAGGAAGAAAAGATGTAGTTTTATATTGGTAAACACGTTTTTTTTAAATAAAAATATTTTTAGAAAACATACGAGAGACTGTGTTTCTAGCGTTTCAGTTTTTTAATCGACATGAGCAAAATACCTTGCTTTATGTTAACCAGTATTTGCGAAACTTCTTCTGCCAAATGATTTATTTTAATGCAAATATTCTGAAGATGTATTTATGATAAATAAAATCTATCAGCTAAGTAATTAACATCAGAAAAAAATATGGCTTAATTTTGTTTTAAATTTTTAATAAATTTAAAAACTTTCAATTATGTTTTTAATAGATTTTTATGGTCTATTGAGTATTTAATAAATTTTTATTTTTTAATTGAATTCTGAATGTCAACTTGTCTATTAAATTAGTGATGTGACTATTAAGTGGTACCAATCTCTTTTATAACTAAAAAAAATATGTGACTATGCATTAGTAACAAATGTTGGAGGGAGATACTGGTGATTAGATCTCTTGCAATAGTTATAAGAAGTTTTTTTTTACCGTATTTTTATATATTCATAAATAAAGTTGTAGTGTGAAATTAATTTATGCAAAAACAAAAAGATTGAGAAATATAAAATTTCACTAAAACTGACTATTTTAATCTATTTATAATGAAAGACATAATACTCATGACAACCTATAAAGAGAACAAGAACATGAACCACAATAAAAAGTGGAAGCCTAATTACTCACGAGTAAGATTCTGGCCTTGAGTATTTTGGTTTTTATGATTTTTATGATAACTGGCATTGTTTTTTAAAATTATAAGATTATAAAATTATAAAATAATAATTTGTAAAATTTTAAAATAATAAAATTACATATTACAACAACTCAACAAAATATATGACAAGATCGTAACCAGAAAAGTCGCATCACTAAGTTTAAGAGTGGAGATTCAATTGAAAATTTTAAATTTATCAAATATTCATTAGACCATAAAAATTTATTAGAAATTTAAATAAAATTTTTCAAATTTATGAAAGAGTTTAAACATAATTAAGCTAAGCAAAAAATTATTTAATGTGACAGAAACACTATTAACTATAGTTAGTAGTAACCCGAGGATGCGGAGAACCAAAAATGACATATTTGGTAATTTGGCAATTCCCTTGAAAACAGAATTTCAGATTATTTGAAGGTAAAGCTGAATAAAGATAAGTATTATTTAAATTTGCTTCGAAAGCCAAACATAAAAGCTGAACATAATTTGATTAATAAAATTCAACAGTAGTATTACTTGGTTAATTTTTCATATAATTATGGTTAAGATTTCTTGAAGAATCTTCTTCCAGTCTAAAATTTGATTTGATTGAAAGAACGAGAAGAGATGGAAAAAATGGATGCCTAAAAAACAATAAAATGGTTGACCAAGAAACAACAAAAAACTTCAAATTAGCATACAACAAATGTTACAGAAGAAAATCCATGTAAGCCCCACCAAAAACATGCATTAAAAAGGAATAGAAAGAAACAGAATGAGGCCTAAAAGCATAACTCAATGTACTCATAAGATGATATCAGTTTGTACCTACACATGCTTTGTAGCTAATGAAATCTACTGTGAAACTGTTCTAAGCAATTGACCCGAAAAAAAATATACTCTCAGCAGCAGCAAGATTATCAATTTGAGCCATCTGGGAAAGGTTTGAGAGCATCCTGCTTTCCATCAACGTAGTACTGAACAATTGCTTTCATTCGGGGAAGTTTATCAGGGTGGTAATTCACGTGAATAATTACAGGCTTCAATTTGCTGAGGTTAGCATCATTCCTCACTGTCTTGAACAGAACCTTGCTGTTCATGAAGAGATACATATCCATAGTTCTTCTGGAAGCATGAAGCCCATCATAACCAGGATGTGATGGGTAAAAGAGTTCCTCATTGAAAACAGCCTGGTCCCAAGCCTTCTCTTTCGAAAGTCGTGTTGCCACACGATCCAAAAGCTCGATTGAAGGGATTGTTGGTCTAATATAGAAGAAACCAGAGTTGAAAACCCATATCCTCATAGTATGAGCAAATCTAGCCCAACCCATTGCAGGTTCATCAAAGACATCGTTATAGCCGTATGCTGTCATGTTACTGTGACCATCGCTCATCGACTCCACGTCTGAATCCCGGTATAGATGATCGAATGGATTCTGCAAATATACAATGTCCACATCTGATAGAAGAACACTGTATCCCAACTGCAAAAATTCTCTTAGAATACGAAATTTAAGACCAGAGACAGCATGGTTACTCCCGATTCTTCCAATTACATCAACACTATCTTCTGGATCTCTTTTATACACTGGCACTTGATTTGAGTCACAAAACTTCACAATCTCATCGTCTAAAGCAACAACTAGATAGTTGGTTATGCCAACTCTCTTGATGTTGGTGAACCATACCTCCAGCATCTCCTTTACATTGGCGTTTGCAAGTCCAACTATAAGCTCTCGTTTAACTGCAACTTTCTCTAATATCTTTCCCAATCTCGAGTTCACAGACTCATCAGGAACAACAGTAGGGTTGGTTCTCAGTCCCTTTACTGTACCAAAGGGTCCAGCTTTAACCTGTTTACCTAGCGTAAGGAACTGCTTTTGAGCCTGGTCTTTCCCTTGCTCTGCAAGGCGAAGCCTTTCAGTCAATTCCCTCACCTGTTTTTTTAGCTCAGCATTCTTCTCTGATACCGCTACAAACTCTGATTTCAACAGGTTGACCCGATCTGAGGATTCACATCCAGCTGAATTTTCCTGCCAAACAAAATCCATGATGAAAATTATGCTGTTTCTTCTTTCATATAGGATCAAACACATCCTTTACAGAGTGTGGGTTGAAGATCAATAGAAATTATATATTTTGTGGAACACACTTCCCGTTTTAAAATTCCTAGTTATAATTTTCTTTTCAATAGATTTTAACCGATGATACAGAGTGTGTTACAGAGTCTTCTACTAGAACTTCTCATATAGAAAGATACTTATGCAAGGTAAAATGAGTTTGTGCATAGCTAAATTTAAATCCTATAAATCACGTGTAAACCAATCAAAGAAATATCAAATTCTGCCTATTCAAATCAAGCCAAAATAGTACGTAGACTTGTGCATTATGCCTAGATTGCCTCTTAACTCGTCTGAAGAAACTCAACAACATCATCAGCTATATCTCCAAGTTTCAATCATCATACAAACAGAATTCCAGTTAAGCTTCTAAACCAGGAGATTGCTTCATCCCGAGGCAGAGAAACCAACCAGACATGATTTTCAGGATATACTAAGGTAGACAAAAAGACCATTCAGAAGCACACATTTAATACTAACATCACCATCATACCAATTTGACAAGCAAAATTGACCACCGTACAAATCCACAAATTTTTAAAAGAGGAAACAAGTGGGTATTGTTTAGCCAGGGCATATAGATCGAAAACTAGCAAGATCAGTAAGATCAAACACAATCCAACAACAACCAAAAAAAACAAAAACAGTTGGTCAGAACATTGGGAATTCCCAGTCAACGGCAATCACAGATGTGATGAAGATTACCAAGAGACCCGAAAGCTGAAACAGTAAGAAAGAGCAAAAAGGCAGAGTCTTTGACGAAAATGGAACCTGGGCTATGGATCCTGCGTTAGAGAGGCGGCGATTAGCAGCGACAGAGTCAGAAACGAAGAAGCCATTGGGGTACAAGAACGCGAAGACGCATCCAATAAGGACGCCAATTGCAACTGCGGTTAGGACCCTGGATTTGCGTAGAGAGTTTGGGTTGTTGTTCCTCATCAAGGGTCCCTCTCTGTCTCTGCGCCCAATCATTGTATCTCCGAAACCCGATGGTTGTTGGGTTTTATAATAACTGTTTGGGGTTAAAGGGAAACAACAATGGAACGATTAAAGTTGGTGTTGTTGTTCTTCTGAGAAAAAGCATTCATTCCCTTTGAACTCTGAGACTGATCGTGATTGAGCAACAAGTTTCTCAGATTCTTCTTACACGCACATACAATATTATTCTTCTAATTTTTCATGTAATTATTGAGAAGTATCAAATCGCGAGTGCAGAGAAAAATAAAATACAAAGTTGACTTGCCTGGTAATTAAATTAAAATTAAAACAAGTACAAAAAGTAAAACCCTACTTAATTTTAGTTTGAATAAAAAACTACACGAATAATACCTTCACCATGTTTTTATTTTTGTTGGTAAAAATAAGTTTTTTAAAAGATATAATTAAAAAGTAAAAATCATCAGTTAAATTTTTCATAAAATTTAATCGTTAATAAATATAAAGGACCAAAGTAAAACTACGAATTTTTTTTCACAAAAAAGCACGAATTACTTTTATTTTTCTTACTGTTAATAAAAAAAAGTTACTAATGAGAATTAACATTAGAATAGACAGAAGAATAGTGAGGTCAAATGTATTTTTAATATTAATTCAGATGTTCTTTTCAGACAAATTGTTTTCAATTTATCTTTTTACACGATCCACGTTATCCAATTACAATTATAACATCGTTTTTTAAAAATTATGACTCTAAACAAGTTAATTAAAAATAAATGTTAAGTCTCTAAAGGAACCAATTCTATATTTTGTTCTTATGTGTAAAAGTCGTTTTCAATTTAATCCTTGAACTTTAAAATAAATCCATACAAATCTTACATACTATATAAAAAACAGAGAATTTTGGAAATAATTGTAAGGATTTAAGTTGGATATTGATAATTTTTTCTTGTATAAAAATCAAATGAAAAATAGACACTATATTTCGGAATTAAAATCATGTTCATAATGGCTGCATTAAAGCTCATGAATAAACTAAAAGTACACAAAAAAAAAAGGAATAACGCTTTAAATGTTGATTAAGCGCGGAAAGTTGGAAATAAAAAATATCCAATAAAATGACAGAAAACTAGATAACCCGGTCACAACTTAAATTTAGTAACTATAATTTTTATTTTCAACAACTATAACTTTTCATATTCCAATTTATTTCAAAAATACTGTCTTAAACATTAAGAAAATTGTTTCTGAAGTTCTTTTTCTCATTTATAAGTAATTTTATAAAATAAGATAGTATAATTGAATAAAACAAGTTCATTGGGTCCATTATGCTGTTAAGTTAATATAATTTCACAAATTATTGATTATATATATATATATAATGTATTATTATATAATCTAGGTTTGGATGACAAAAATATTCTTGTTAACTACAGAGAAAATGTACACTGATAATTAATATTTATAAATATTTTTATTTGAATTTTAATACTCATTAAATAGATTCGATGTAATATCATATTATTTGTATTTACTTATATTTATTATTTATAAAAAAGTAAAATTTAATTTATATTTTATTAAATTTAATTTAATTAAAATTAAAATTATTTTTTATTTTATTATGTTAAATTTAATTAAAATTAAATTTTAGTTTATACTTATATTATTTTTTATAATTTCATTTAGATTTTATTTTAAAAATTTATAAAATATTTTTTTTAAATATTTATAGGTAAATATTTTTTAAACACATACAACGAAACTATGAATTTTTTTTATTGTAGATGGAAAAGTGAGTACAGTGAGTAGGCATTATCTTATCCTATCTAACTTTTTGTCATCTTTAGTCACGGTAAGGGAAAATGATTCTGTATATCTGCCAAGGGACAAAGATGTTCAAACCTTCATAACCAATCACACAGTAATAATAGATAAATAATGAATACACTCATATATTCATAAAAGCTTTTGTCGAAACTCAAAACATAAAATGCAGAAATTATAATTATATGGTTGTTAGATGCTTAAAGGTCAACAAACATAAACGTGACCCTAGCTGTGTATATTACTCCCAAGACAACAATTGCTGTGAAAATCAGTATTTACATCAAATATGCCTATTTTCTAAGAACAGCTAGTGAAAATCAAGAAAATAAATATGACTAAACAATTTTGCAGAACTAATAATGCAAAATTCTGTAGCCCATGTGCAAATCATAAACCCAACGTATTTTTGTCCAATACAGGTAAAGAGAAATGCACTAATCTTCTGATTCTGAATCCTGAACCTGTCTCTTTTGGGGTTCAATGTTATTAGACTCCCTCCCAACTGGATGAATGAGATCCCTGATCATCTGAGTTCCTGAAACACAAAATCACCATAATCACTACATATATTTCTTAGCTGAAAAATGAATAACAAACCTTCTAAGTGATACCGAAATAGCATCTAGTTCCCAAATTCTAATGACAGCATATTATATACCTCCTAAATATAATGTATCCATAACAAAGAATAGCTCACTTGACTTATTTTTCCTTTAGAACAGATTGGAACTGAAATAGAGAGTTTAATGGCGGCAAATATAAAGATACGGAGTTCACATAAGTACCTGTCATTAGAAACTTCACTGCTAGAGTTCTTGCAAGCTGTAATTCAGTTTGGTGATCACGAATAAGTTTACTCTGCATGATCAAAAGTCACTTATAATATTATTTTTTAAGAATTTGTATTTTTAAGAGTACATAATGGAATTGCTCCCTTTATTGATGAAGCATTTCTCATGAAAAGCCATATCTTTTCATAAAGAGTCACATCACTTTGTAAGATTCATCTCTTCATGAAGAATCATGTCTCTTCATGAATGAAGGATTTTTTTCATCTCTTATAAATAGGCAGAGTATTTCATATTCCATTGAGAATCCTTTTTGAAAAAAGGAGAAAGAAGGTGATATAGTTCTTGTAATTTTCTTTTACAGAATGAGAGTTGTATTTCCAACACACTTGAACAATGGGGAAGGATTCCAAACGCCGCGAGGAAATTTGGTAGAAGCACCTTTTAACTCTCAAAAACTGGCACCCAAACAGTACCATACCAAATTCCCATGGACAATACAAATAAATCAAAAAGCATAGTAACTCTATGCCTTAAAATTCAAATGACAACACAACTGGAAAATCAAACAAGATAAAAATAAATGCATTTTCAGCAATAATGAAATCTATGAACAACTTCTTACCATTACACCATACACAAATTCAACAATCACATCCATTCTAGCTTGATGCTTCAACAGGAATGGACGCAAGTGAGTGGAATACAATTGTCTTGCACCCTGTTCAACAAGTTTTATATGGTTTTGTTAACGTGTTTATGTTTGATAGCGCATAAATTTATTAGAAAACAAATAAGAAAGGAGTAAAAGAACAGAACAAAAGAAACTTTCTTTCAAAATTTAAAATAACAACACAAGAGCAAAGCAACCAAGATAAGGTTATTAACACAGAAAATTCAGAAAGCATAGCAGGAAAAGAATAAGTTGAGCAATTTCGTTAAGCTTACATTGAGAGTGGGAAGTTGTAGCCAAAGAAGAAATGCAAACTTTGCATGGTAATAGAATGGAATCCTAATTAAATATGGCAAACAAACCTGGTTAGATCATAATACCTCAAGTAAAACGTGAAAGCAAACAAACAAATCACAACTGAAATCTTTGTTGTTAATGTTTAAGCCCTTCACAGGGTCATGAATTACAGGCAACTGGGATCACAAGACAAATGAATACAATATAGACATAACTTTGTTACAGATGAAAATCGTAAATAGACACTGAGGTAAGTTTCCATGAAAAAAAAAGTTTAAAACCACAAGAGTAAATTGAAAGAACAAAACCTATGGAAAACTTGTTCATACCAGGAAAATATTTTTTCGGTAAACATTTCTGCAGCACTGAAAGATCCATAAGCTGAAAAACACGAGAGAGATCAGTGTTAATACATTCAGACAAGTCCATCAAAGTAAAAATATCTACAATAGCACATCAAAATTAACAAAACCAGATTATATAAAAGAGAAAAAATAATTGCCAGCAGTTACTCTTATCATACTAACCAGAGAATTCTTCAAACGTTTTCATCCAAACTCATTACCAACCATCCAAAAATATCAACGATATATGACTTCATACTACGATACCAAAATTTTCATAAGTTTAGCAAGGTGAAATCAAATTAAATTACACCAGAACAGTCCTCTTAACTCTTAACCCGTGACCTCGATACATGTATTCTGCAGATCTTTAAAGCTGCAATGTCGCATGCATCGCTAATAGTCTAATACCCAATCAAATCAACAGAAAATAATATAACAAAAAAAATGAATTGATCGATTTAACAATGTTCAACGAGGAAATGTTGGTTGAAGAATAATCAGAACCTGCCCAATACAATAGCCATCTCTGTTGCTGATATGGATCATTGTCCTCAATAGCTTTAAAAGTGGAATACACGGGAAGCGCAAGCCCTATAGAACAGCTGCAACGAGTAACCCAATATCACTGAAGTTGGTGTTGAGTAAGAAAAATATGATTTTTAGTAAAGTTTAGAAGAATTAAGAAAACATGATCGAAGGGAAACACACATACCATGCTGTGCGGAGAAAGAGGTTGGGAGCAACAGGGGAAATGAACGGTCTCAAGCTAACCTTCATCGATCTCAGAACAGAAACAGAAAAACCTTGAACTGGAGTTATGGCGAAGAAACATAGAATTACGGGTAACAATTCTCTGGTAAAGGTAAAGATAAAGATAAAAGTAAAGGCATGACACCAAGAAGGAAACTTTAGGGTAGGATTTCAAGAACAGTAAGGAAAATGTTTTTTTTCACACATCATAATCTATGTTTGGGAGTATTTTTATTATTAAAAAAAAGTTAATTTTTGTATTTTATAAAAAAAGAAATTAAAGAATCAAATAGTAATTGTAAACTATCTATAAAAAATTGTTAAGTGTAAAAATATACAGGTTATTATTCTCTTCTTTGTTTGGTAGGGTTTTTGTAATTGATAGTAAAAATGGGGTTAGATAATTTCAACTTTATTTTAAAATTTTCAGTAGTTTTTTATATACTAAAATTTTCAATGCATATTTTTGTCTTTTAGATTCTATTTTGTTTAATATCCATTGATATTCATTTGACGTGACGAATCAAAGTTGACTTTAGAAATTATTATTAATCGAATCAACCTTGATTTTTTCATTCAATGATTGTGATTAAGTAATAATTATTTTAATAACGTACAGCCAATTACGGTAAATTGCACCACCTCTTCCTTGTTAGCATAATGTTGATTAAGTTATTAATATATTAGAGATATTTGGATAAATATATTTATTAGCTTGTAAGATGTAATTGATGCTTCTTATTATAGAATACTATTATAATTGAAGATTTATTAAAATTAATTCATTTTTCTTATACGCATCTTGTGCAAGTCTACTAGAGAAGGGATTAGGCATTTTTATATGTTATTATTGATCAACTATTTTTAAATAAAGATATCACAAGAGTTTAACTAAATTAATAATAATTTTAAACAATGACTTTCACGTGTAATAATGAAATTCAAAGGGATTTTATGTGATTTATGTTGCAGTGATAAAAATAATATATGTTAGAAAATTTCACGTAATAAAGTAAGTGAGAGTAGCTATATATAATGGATTTAATGTAGATATGATTGTTAAACGATAACCAACTAATTTTAAGAATTCTGCAGAGAAACATCTATTAGTATAAATTAGTCACTGTTTCTATGGAAAAATTGACCAAAATATATCTCATATGCGAACCCTAGCAAATTAGAAAATAAGTTTATCTTAAACGAAATACATAATCTTTTTTCACTTTATATAAATATTATTCTGTCGCATTACTTTCACTTTTTAATTTTCTTACGACTTATTTTTATAAAATTCACACTTTAATATTTTTAATTTTAATTTTTCAAAAATTTAAAAATAGTTTTTTTATTATAATTTAAAATTTGCTGCGGATATTTTTCATAAGAAAATTTGCAAGAAATTTTCTGCGAATTTTTAAATTTCATTAGGAAGATGACCCGAAGGCTCCTTATAGCCAAGGTCAAAATTCAATTAAATTCATTAGAATGACATACAGTAAAAAACACAATACTAAATTTAAATATTATTTTAAATTTAAACTTTAAACATAGAGTTGAATTAAATACTTCAACAAAAAAATATTTTTGGTTGTAATTACATAAGTACGATTTTCTTTCTGGAAGATACACGTTATCTAAAAAATAAAACAATTTTTAAATTAATCTTCCATCAATAGAGAAAAATTTCTTCTACACGACATGAAAAAATATTTTTGAAAAAAATGAAAGAATTAAAAACAGTGTCCTCGACATTTTTCTACGATTTTGAAAGGTTTGTTTGGTTCTTGGTTAGTGGGCGATTTATCAAATATCACTCAGAAAGATTATGACAAGAGGGAGATGCAAAATCAAATGATATCCACAAATTTAAAATTGCTAACAGTGGAAAGTTACAACCTTCTTCATGCACATCATGATTAAGTTAATATAATGATAAATATTAATGAATGGTCCAATAATAAATAATATAGTTTATAATAACTTCAGTTAAATCTAATTTAATTTAATGTTCAATTACATATATTTAAGACCACTCATTCCTTCTTTTCTGCCACATTTTTCTGAGAGGGAAAAGCAAACATGAACATAGGTTTTACCGTGCGAAAGAAAAGGCCAAGAAAAAGCCACACCACAAGATCAATAGAAGTTGGACTCAAATTGATTACTCACATCACTGTTACGTGGATTGGATTATTGGGCCTTTGGTCCCCCAAACAAATAGAGGATCCAAGTGTTTGCTTTCTGTCTTTCTTCTTCTGCCCAATAAGGACAATAGCAATATACTACTAAAACTATTTTTTTTTTAAAATTGTTTTTATTTCTCAATAATGTATTTTATCTAAACACTACTTTTATAATTACCCATATTTTTTTTGAAGAGTTTATTTCTTTAAAATATACTATTTTATTAGTATATTAGGACATCTCACGTCAATTAAAGATAAAACGAGTCAATTAAAGATAAAACGAATGAATATAAACGAGTATAAATCTTATTTTATCAACTAGTTTTATGAGATTTTATTAGATTTAAAGTTTATTTTCTAATTTAGGTTGTGTAAGCTTGACTTAAATTTATATATTTTTCTTGATTTGATGTCAAAACTATGGATTAGAGTTTATCTAACGAAATTTGTTATTTGTTTGTATATATTGTATCATTTGTTATAAATCATTCGTTAATGTTTAGTTTTACGTTTAATATAAAAATGAGTTTGAAGGTAAATCTTATTGGTTTTACAAATGTTAAGTTAGATTTAAATATACTTTTTAATAAATCAAAATTAAATTTCTCATTATATATTTAAAAGATAAATTATTTGGTAATGATGGTATTGTTGTTGAGAATAGTAAACAGAAAAAAGGTACTGCTGTATGAGTATGTCCCTACCAAAGTTTTGGAGCTTAGTTTGGGTTTCCAATGGCGATAACACGTATATGGTTGATGGTGATATATTAATAGATCCAATTCAGAAAAAGAGTTAACCATCACATGCGCATGCCTTAGCATGAGTTCTTAAGGTATTGAAGATCGACAAGTGTGTTATGAAACAACCATTCAGATTTTTGAGGAAGTTCTTCATTTTGTTCTTCTTATTTATAAACACTTTCTTGACTCTGACCATTGTTTAATCCTCTTCCAATTTTGTGGCGCCACTCGTTGGAATCTTCAATTTTGCAACATATTTCAAAGCATTCATTATTGACTATAGATTTTGAAAGATTAAGATCGATGATTAAAATGCATAAACCAAATTCAACTTTTCTAAAACTAAATTAAATTCTAAAAGTGTTTTATCCTGCCGATTTGGAATAATTAATCTAATCAGACCCAAATGAATGACATTAACTACTTTAAACTTCTTTCAAGCGGAATTATTCAAATTATTATTACTTAACGTTTTATCTTATAACATATTTTTAATGTATATGATAAATTATTGTTGAAATCAATTTAAACAACTTTTAAAAGTTAAACTAAAACAACAATTTAGTTAAGTTTTTCTTTTGAATAATTCAGTGTTCTTTATACATATAATTCACTTCCTAGTTGGGATCTTGAATCTTGTGACAAATTTTATGCTATTTATTAGTACCTGCTGGTCTTAATTAATTACTAGCTTAAGGTAAAATAATGAAGGATAAGTGACTAACTTAGACAAACTGTGAAATAGCCGTTGTTAATTTAGTTAGTTTATTCAACTATTCTTAATTTTCTCAATCATTGTTGTTAATTTATACCACAGCACAGTTACAGAAGAAATTAAAAACATTAATGGTCAAAGGTAGGTCAGTGACAAGCTCTTATTTTATATAGAAAACTAACACTAAAATGTTAAAAACAGATTAAGTAGTTTCTAGAGTAATACGCGTGGCTTTGTTACTATTCTTTACCATGTGATGTAAATTAACTTAAAGCGATGAAAAATGACAAAGAAGATTATATTATATGTGTAACTTATTTTAATTTGAATACTTTGATCTAAAAGATAACCTTGATTCTAATAATAAATGTGTTTTTTTTTGTACATATCGTTAGTTATAAATTTACTTTGAACCTAAAATAATGCATGTGAGTGTGTAGATTCCACTCTTTAGAATTTTCAAAAAATACGTACAATAATACGTCTACTGATTGCTGGTTGATGGGTCGTTTTCAATGAACAATCAATGAGAGGGGACCCTATGTTGCTTAAATGTCACCTTTTTGTATATTTCAAAACACGTGAGATCATGTTGACTAAATATCCACCGTTTCAATTTTTTTTAAAATTATAGATGGAATTTGGAATTTTTTTTTAATTTTTTTATTTATTTTATTATTTTGAGTATTTTCAATTTTAGTCACTTATTTAAAAAACGAGTCAATACTTATTTCTCTTGATAATGACATGTGAGAGTAAAATAATACATTATTTGTGTCTATGTTGTTTCTGGTGCTGAATAAGTTGATCATAACTTTTGACTATTAGTTTTTTATGTCACAAAGAAAAGGTACAGAATTTGTATTAAAAATAAAATTAAAAATATAATATAACAAAATTTAACAAAAAATATTTCAATGATAGAAGAAAAACTATTAAACTTTTTTTTAACACGACAATCAAAATAGTGACGATATGCAAATGTTTTTTCTAAATAATTATTTTCTAAATATAGTTTTTAAAGTCAGTCAAACTAGGTATTTAACGTAAACTTTCGAACTTGTTGAATGTGTGTCAGATACAATCTGCAAATATTATTAATGCTTTCAATTTATTAAAAAAAAACAAGTTATTTGTGCTCAAGTTGCTCTTTGTCGTGATTTGTCCATATTACAGTGATGGTTCCGTTGACTCGTTGACATTGAAGACAGCACCATGATATGTGTTTTTGGATTGGAAAATATTTGTTTGTCATTATGTAATATTCCAAAATACAGTAATCACTATATAATAGAATTAATTATATTTTATAATTTAACAGTGCAGTTTTACACTAAAAATTAACGTTCAATAGCCGAACAACGTTAAGTACAGAGTTGAATACAATTTAACAGCATAAGAAAGGAAGTCAGGATCGAACGGTTTACAAAACCAATTACCGAACGATCTAAACAAAACAACTAACATCCAAAATCAACCGGACGATCTAAGGCTCGGCCTTAACTTCAACGTCCACCAGGTTCTCCTCTTCAATCACTTCCTCCAACAAGGCGTCTCCTTCTGCTCACATCCACACGAATGATCATCGCAATGACAAGACGGACGTACAAGGACGAGACAACACAAGAAAACACAGAGTAAGCTTAAGTAATTTAATTCACACATCAACATATAAATTAAACATTTCAACAACACAAGAATGGTTCAACATATATATATCAATACGAAAACTATCATTAGACGGACCGTCCGGACTGTATGAATCTGTGTAGCTACAGGCGTTCTTGCACCCGGGTGATGTAGTAACTGGGATACACTCAACAGCTGCCACCCGAGGTTAGCCCTATCCAAAGTACCCCTAAGGACTAGGACCTCCTGCCGTTCCCACACATGACCTACCCCCTCTACGTGAGGACGAGTACTCACGGAACATCAGGATGAACTGCCAGCATTAGCATAACCACAGTCATACTTCACCAATTTCCAATATTCAATACATGAGTCGTTCCTCCTTGGAACGCTCGTTCAAAAACCACAATCGTTTATTCATCTCATATACTGTTCATCCTTTATAATCTTCCACTTTATTATCAGTTTCATCATCAGTTACAGGGACATAAAATAACGAACGTTCAGCCCTCTTCATAACGAGAACGAACGATAAGAAAAAGATCGATGATTCTCCCGTTCAGAACAGAATAAAACGAAGAGAGTTATGTTGGATTTACGAAATGAACCGAGTAAAATAGTACAATATGTGACGAACGGTATCTACCACGTGAGTCAGTTGAATGAACTGACTCTCTTGAGTTCAAACCAATACTTAAGAATTAAATCAAGTATGGGGACCTTAGGCCGGATCCAATGCAAGAAGAATATTCAAGATGTTAAGGACCATATTTAGAATAGTTCACATACGGAAATCCAATGCCAGTAAATGACCGAACATGGGAAAATAAAGTATTACTACAGTTGGACGAACGCTATTTTTTCAAGATTGATTATACAATAGTACGAGCGCTTGGTATGAGATCGCGCACTACTCAATACGAGCGCTAGGTATGAAACCGAGCACTACTTAGTATGAACGCTAGGTGTAAGACCGAGCGCTACTTATTACGAACGCTAGGTGTAAAACCGAGCTACTAATCTTAAAATAAGAGGGTTTATATATAGGTATTACTCTATTTCAACTATCAGGGTATTACTATGCTGAGCCGAACGCTCAAACATAGTATTTCTACATGAGGACGCTCGTTCTTGACTAGAATTCTCTCCAAATGAAAGAGTTCCATTTTAAAACAATTTACTAGAACAAACCGAACGGTAGAGGACCGTTCGATAACGAACGTACATTATCATAATGAGAATTTCATATTCAGAATTTCATCTATTTTCAACTCAAGTTTTCAACATATCAGTTCATACCTTATAAATTCATATCAAATATCAATTTACAGACTTTATAGAATTCCACATTTATAATTCATACTCAAAATGATTACTCATATTCACATTCATACATATCAACCATCATCATATACATCAAGCAACATGCATCATATTCATTCCTTCAATCAACGGACGTTCATATAGTAAGGCAACATACAAATGTCAATTAAATTAAATAAGTTTGCCTTACCTGGATCAGTGAGTGAAACGTTCTAAACGTAAGATTTCGAGTTCGTCCGTCTACAGCTTTCTACCCCCAAAGACCACTTAATTCTTCCAACTAAATCTAACCATAAAAATCAAGAATAATTTAGACTATACCCCTTCATGCAACCAGAATTTGGCTTTGTATGTAACAAAAGAACGCTCGACGAAGAAGAGAAAGTTACCAGTTTCAGAATCTGGAACTGTTCGGTCCAGAATGAAGCTCACGACGACGGGAATTCTTCTACGGTTTCTGAAATAGGATCGGAGAAGGGAAGGATGAGTTACAGTAGAGAGAAGAAAAGGTTTTCTAGAGAGAAGGAGGAGGAAAATGGAAAGTCAGAGTTGGGAAGGAGAAGTGCATGCAGAGGAGAGTGAACAGGGTTATTCAGAAAATCATTTTTTTGTCTACCCCACGTCCCACGGACGTGCACTCTCCTATGGACACCTGTCCTCCACTTACTGATTTTCGAATCTTCCATTCTTGACACTTTGGCGTCAGTGATCAGAGTTTTGGGTGGGTTTTAAATGAATCTGAATAATGTTTTGGGGTAATAAATGAGATTAGACAGGTGGATTTTTGGGTGCATAATTACGAGGTCTGACACATCACTTGCACAAGTTGATTTTAGAAAAATTTTCATCATTAAAAAAAGTTAATTTTTATATTTATAAAGAAAAAGAGAGATAAATAAAAAAATATAATATAATAAGTGTAAAAATTTGGTTAAATGTAAAAATGATAATACTATTTTGAATTTGTAACTTTTATCATAAAAATGTTACTTTTATAAAAACTCACGTCGCAGATTTAAGATCTGTTTCTAATTTTATAAACCTATTTATAGAGTATTCAATGTTCAATTATAAATCTTGATTGATTTTTTAAGGTTCTTGTTTTTATTGATTTCTTTCTAATTTTTAATTTATAAATTCAATTATTCATTTCGTAGCAGCACGGATAAGATTTTCTTAATAGTATATGTGAACTCATTAATTACCATTTACATGCGGAAATATTTGCCAAATTACAAGTGAGATTATTGGGATCATCATATTATGTCATTATCTCCATTAATTATCATTTATTTGTCGATAGATACATTTATGTTTCAAGTGACATCATTAAAATTTCATATTATCCTATTATATTAGAGATTCTTTATTTCCTTTATTAATAAAGGCCCTAAGTTTTCACAATATGTAAATATGATAATGTGTCAGGAATGGAGGATGTTTATATGTTATATGATCTTCAATAAAAAAATATTTACTTGTCTATTATTTACGTAAATTTTTTAAAACTTACGAATATATGTAAATAAAAAAGTATTTTATAAATTTTTTAAATAAAACTAAAAAAAATAAAGTATAACAATTAAATGAAATATAAATTAAAATTTAATTTTAATTAAATTTAACCTAATAAAATATAAATTTATTTTAATTTTAATTAAATTAAATTTAATAAAATATAAATTAAATTTTAATTCTAATTTTGTACGGTTAATTGATATCCATAGATATGAGTAATATGATATCCTCACCCGTTTTACAAATGAGTATTAAAATACCTGTTGTCTACGGATACCAACTATGTATGCATATTCGTGGACACGAGTATTTTTGTTATCCTAAAATATATGTATAAGGATGAACAAAATGCCTATCACCACACCATCATAGCTTATTTTAAAATTATTAACTAATAACTTTAGTATTTATACTCTCTAGAGCCATAAACACAGGGGTTATCACCCTACTACTCACGAGGTTAATCTTTCACGTGTAAGATCAAAATTCTAGGGTAAAAACCTCCTGTCATTAACTTCCACACTTCATTTATCTCTATATGAGTTGAATGACAGGTAGTATCAAGATCCCCCTTTCTGAACTTTCATATGTCAAACATACACTAAACATCACCAAATTGTAGAATTTTTCCTTGAAATTCTCTCAACAATCATACAACATATAAACATATCAAAGGTTCTCATGTAAATTCGTGTAGTCATTATACTCACCAACAAAAATAAAAGAATGATACAAATCAATATCAAACAACCAAAGGAATAAACCAAAACAATTACAGAAATCGACGCTTAACACAAAACTTCTTGCATAGAGGTGGTGCTCAATGTCAGTTATGTCATCCAATGCCAGACTTTCCGCAAAAGGAGGTACTTAGCGATAGCTCTGGCGCTCATCGTCATTCTTCTCACAAAATGGCTCACCAGTTTGTCTCTCAATGACCTGGAAAAAAAAATGGTTCCAGACCTAAGAGGAAAGTGATGCTCAACATTGCTCAGCCACTGCTCAATGTCGCATCATACACAAGAGAAAAGAGAAAATAAACTTTATCTGTTCTTATGAATAATAAAAACATGATAAAGACACACAATTAGGACCACTGATTAGCCAAGAGTCTTATAGAAGTCTCAGGCCTCACATGCAAGCTAAAACCGCTCACATGCACAAAAAAACTCATAAACAAAACAAAATAGTAAAAATTAACTTACTTGCAAAAACTGATAAGTTAGAGTTAAAAATTTCGTCTCAAATATTACACAGATGATCTTTGATCTTCAAACTTATAAACAAAAGGTTAAAATCTTTAGAAAAAATATAAAACTCTACAGAACTTTTTTTTTTGAAAAGATAGTGTAATTTAACATAATGAAACTCGTTTATAAAAATTATATTTATACTTAAATCTTTTAAATATTAAAATAATCGAGTCTTGTTATTTAAATTACAAAAGAAACAATTTTCTAAACTCTTACAACATTATTAATATTTCTAATAAAAATCACAAACAACAAAATTATTACAAAATCTCTAATAATACACAATTCTCTTATTCAATTCTATTGTGATCACATCTATAAAATATTTCAGAATATATTTATGTTTGTCTTCTTCATATTATTCCATATAATTTTTTAATGAATATTTATTTAAAAATGTAACAAATAGCACAGGATAACAATCTATATTTTCATATTGTCAATTTCAATATTGGTTTCCACTCTTGTCAACATATGATTACTCCCTTTAATCCGAAGACACTGAAAATACTAGAAAATTTTGATATTATAAGGTCCGACACTATTTCAAAAAATTTCATGATATCTTTTTTCTATTTTTAATAACCTCCACACTTTCACTTTATTTTGTCCACTTCGTAATCGTTATAAAAATAATTCTTTGACACGTCTCAATCTTTTATATTATTTAATTTTACTAACTTTTATTTTTTTCTTAAAAAATATAATTTATACTTTTATAATAATTTTATCCTTTCATTTTATATTAAATAAATATAAAAAGTGTATTATAATATCATTATTCTAATACTTAATAAACAAAAATATTTTTATTCATGATTTGTTTTTTCTCTATAAAGAGGACGTGTACAATTTCTGAAAAGGCATGGCAACATGTACTATCATCCATGATGACTTTTGAAGAGCCATTCCTCCTAGGGTTTGACATTATTGATGTTTGGTACGATTCGATTCATGCATCAAATAGAGCCCATTACATTATTTTTTTAGTTCCACTCCACAATTCCAACATAAAGCTAAAGAGTAAACCAACCTCGATCCATGATAAGGATTCTGAAAACAACGACAATTTGTAACTAAATGCATTACGAAATGCTTATATTGCTAGCCACCGCGGGAACCTTCCAACCCATGTTACACACTTCTGGGAAAACCTTTCTGTTTTCACCCCAAACTTCATTTTCATCTCAAATTATTCACTAACCTATGTGTCACACACACTGTTCTCTTTCTATTTTAAATCATTTCAGAGTACGAAAATTTTCCCTATACAAAGGAACTTGCTAAGGATTTGTGTCATTGTTTATGGACCGGCCATCTCCGAAAGCTTTTTAATTTCATGCGTGCGTGTCTGTTTTGTCAACATAGGTAAAACGACACAGCAAACAATACAAAATGATCAATCAACACCAATCATAAGGTTTTGCAGCCTTGTACCAGAAAACCTGGTTTCGCAGCTTTGAAACACCAACTTAGTTTAATCATTTTTCTTTCTGTCGTCTCTGAAGAACAAGTTGCACGTCCAGCTGGAAATCACCGCGCTGGTACAATTACCTCATCATTAAAAAATTAAGCAATTTTATACTTTCAATTCAAAGGAGAAAAATACTGATATATTGAAGTTGGTGCCTGTATAATATAATGGATTATCTGTTTCACAGATTATAACATGCTATGATAATATTTTTAAATATATACATATATATGAATTTAGATTTAGTTTAACTTTACAACATCGTTTCTTTTTGTTCTTAGCTGTCTTTGATCCTCTTCTGGACAACCCATTAGCACAGAACATTAGATTTTGCATATCTGACAAGATGGGCGATCTTGAAGTAATTAATGATAATCATTGTTAAGTTTATTTATTTAAAAGTAAAAAATGGAAAGCATAAAATATTGCCAAGGTGAAGAGAACCCACATTGTGGAAAAATATTGAAAGATTTTGAGTCCTACTTTTATAGTCATTGCAATGCAGATTTTATGTATTCACATGCGACAGTGACTTCCATGGAAATTTAAAGCTTTGAAAAGACCACACAAGAAAATACATGCGAAAATACATACGTACCACATATGGCTGAAAATACATGAAAGTCGCTGTTTTTATAATATTTAATTTCTATTAATTAAATAATTTTTTTATCTATTATATCAATTAAATTTTACGCTAATTTTTATAAATTTTATTTTTAAATTCATCTTCGTTTATACTCAAATCTACTCAAATAAATAATCATTAATTCATTTTCAAATTTATCCACATACTCTCCTCCAAACCCTTCCTAAATACACCCTAAATTTTGTATACAAACTAAATCCCATTTGTTTTATTCTAAATCTCTAAAATTCAAGATTTATTAATCCATTTATTTTAAAACGGTGTCCAGAAATGTAAGCTCATAATTATATTAGTGTAAGTTATTTTAAAAAATACAACCAACAATATAAACGTATATCTAAAAGTTAAATTGAGAAATAAGTTTAGTATGTAACATAGAAAGAACCAAATATTTCTAGCAAATTAAATTTATTGATTAAAAGGACTATTGCAATTGAAACACAGGTACATGTTCATTTATCAACATAATCTGATGGAGATATAAAGCTAACACATTTTTAACTAATATAATTACAAAGTACATACCCACCCTCACCAGTCACCTTGAAAGGAACAAGGAGAAAGCAGGTAATTAATAATTAAACTGTCATTACCGTTAATTTTCCTATTTCTTACATTCTTCGTTGTTTTTCGTTATTTTAATAGTAAAAAGTTCGAATTTGATTTTATACCTATAGTTATTTTATTTATATATATATTTTACACCCATATGAAAAGCAAATTGTATACGTATTCACTATTAGACAATTTTGACTAGATTAATAGTCTATACTAAGAAAAAATAGATATTTGAGACGTGTAATAGACTACAAGTTAAGCAAGAGGAAAAAAATACCAATAATTGTTAATATCATAATGCAAACGTATTAACCATTCGTGGAACATATACTAGGATGAGTCAACGAATCGATCGTCATTTTTTAATACGTGCAAAATTCATATTTGTTACTTTGAATATTTGAGCTGTTGATTTATCTCAAGTATTAGGAATATACAGTCTGATGTTTGATGGCTTAAGATTTTATGATCAGTTCGTGAAAACGTATGCATGTTGACAAAAATAAAAGCCTCCATTGTCTTGTGTGTATGCAACATACACATATATATACACACGGGTGCAAGCTTCAAGGATTGTATCGTACTTATAATAATTCATGAAGAAAAGAACCAAAAACATTAGAAAAACAATGTTGATTTTTAGCTTGTTTAAGATTTCTAAAATAAGTGTGTCTATATCATCGTTTTGTATTGTCTACGTTTTATCTGATTGTATTAATATAAAGAAAATGTATACACACATCACCTACTCTATACAATATGATTTAGGATATTAATTACAGTTATTTCTTATATATAGATACCTTATGTAAAATATATTAAACACGTTCATGTTGGTTTGTTACTGTGAACAAATTTTTCTTGTCAACTTTCATTAAAAAAAAATAGCTTGTAATTTCTGTAAATATTTAAAGTTGAGAAACTATAATTCATTAACATCTCAAACTATATTAATTTTGTATGTTATTATATTGTTTCCTTTTTTTTATTCTTATCATTCTTCTTCAACTATTTGTAATATTTATTGTTTGAATTATCCTGGAAAGGATTCTAAAACATTCTTTTATTATTCAACAACATATTTATTGAGTGTTCTTCCTTCCCAGTGTGTTGGCATTGGTACGTGTCTGGTTGGTTGGGAAATGATAGCCAATTAATGACTGACATGTTGTGCCTAAAAATATCAACAAGTGCATATACTTGTTATGTAACATTGATATTCACACAAACATATAATAGTGTAAAGTTTCTTAGATAGCTTTGTTTCATAGGTAGAATTAATTATTGTGTAGCAGAAGATATATCTAGTATAAATATGGTAAATTCACATTGTTAAAAATGTAATAAAAAACATCGAGAGATAATTTGTTGAAAATCCGTCAAACTAGGAATAATGTCAATTTCGATAATATATTTATAATCAGTTTAATAAAATTAATTTAAGTTTAATGTTTATTTTTTAATATCGTATCATTATCATAAGTTATAACATATTTGAACAAAATTTATTATTTTTCTATTTCTTATCGTTGTTATGTTAAATTATTCATTAATATTTAATTTTATGTATAAAATGTATATTTGGACATAGGTTTTAGAATTAAATTAAGTTTAAAATTTATTTATTTTATTGAAGTTACTCCTTAAACCAAAAAGGTAGTTTGATCGTGACCCACGATCTTATTAAAATGGTATTGAGGTATCGGTAAAGATAAAGATAAGGGTAAATAATATATAAATGTGGACCATAATATAATTGTTAAAAGATATGCATGCTCAAAGACCAAAGAAATCGATTCTTCAACTTATACAAATCTTAGATCACTTTGGTCCTTCTTTCAGATGTTGTTTTGACTTGGGTGACTTACCATGTGATCCATGACATCAAATTGTTCCGGATCATTTTAAAAATTTCAATCATCACTTTTAGGATAATGTTAATAAATTAGAACAAAATAATATTAAAATATAATTATAAATGTACTTTTATTGCAATTTTTCAACATTTATTTATTTAAATGTTATGATGCTGTTTCAATGATGAGGCCCTCATTAATGGAATTAAAAGCAGTCAAATTTGTACAAATTCATAAAGTTCATATTTGTAATATTGAATAAAAAATTATTTGATAAAAAATAAAACTAATTTTTATCTTTTATATATCCAAATTAAAATATAATAGAGAGATTAAAAATACAAAAAAAAAATTCGTCTGTATGCACAGAAGAACAACAATAATTGCAGTTAAGTGAGGAGCGCCGTAACCGAAGCAAGTTGCAATTTGTTGTCGTTTCATACTTCACAAGTAGATTTTGGAAGTCTTCGGTAGGTCCATCCTATATACGAATCTCTCCGTCATTGTTGACCCATAAAAGTCATAATACCAATAAATTAACAGATTTATTATTTCTTTTCTTACTTTTTCTATTCAAATATTATTTTTAAATATTTAGATATTTTTAATAACAACTCCTCAAAAAATATATTAAGTTTTTAAAAATTAGTTAAGTAAATTATTTTAAATACTAAATATAGAACAAGATAACCTACTTTTTGTTCTGTCTTCTTTATATAATCTATTACGAACTTTTAAAAATAAAATATAGTTATATCATACACTTTCTAATATATTAAATTTTATATGGATTTAAAAAATATAAAAATTAGCTTTGAATGAAATGAATGAATTTTTTATTTTAATATTATGATAATTTTTAGTTTGATTTATAATTTTAAAAATATGTTAATATAACATTAAAATAGAATATAAATAACAAACGACATGTCAGTGAAAATAAATTTATTGATAAAAATAACAAATAATCTTAGTGAGTAACGCTATCATCATAACTTTGATAAAAACAATTAGTTTATTTCTTTTAGAAAAAAATAGGATGAAACAAAATTTAGAAAGAAATCACCATAATACGATATATTTAAATTTTCTAATCAAAGAGTATTCTAATAAGAAATAAATAAAATTATCTAAATTTATATATTGTTGTTATCGGACTTTTGAATATGGTAGTTTTGGGATTTATAATAATAAAATAATGAGTATGAAAATGATATAGTATTTTTAAAGAAATATAAATTATATTTATAGAATTAGTATAATAGATATGGATTTTTGATATATATCAAATAATATTACTAAAATAATACAATAAATAATAAAAAAGTATATGTAAATAATAAAAATAATATTAAATTGATAATATTAATTATGATTGTGTGAATATGTGAATGTTTCTTTCCTAATAATATTTTTAATTCTTTATTGTATTTATTAGATTGATAGATATATATAGTTTTTATTTGGTGTCTTTAAATTTTAATTAATAAATCAATTTGATTTGATTGTGATTGACATTGATAAAAAATAATTTATTGTAATTTTCAGTAAAAAAAAAAACTCAACATGAATTTTGTTTCTAATATATCATGAAAATAATCACTTTAAACATGTTGACACATTATGTAATGGAAATTGAGAATTTGTTTTATATTTCAAACACTAATGATTTATTTTCTTCCTTAATTTGAAAAAGGTCGATTTTGATTTAAATTAGAGTACTTAAGGCTTTATATTGACTTCTTATATATTGTAGGATTCTTATATTTATATTTTGTTGTTATTCATGTTAAAATTATGAGTGTTACTTTGATTTTCTTCTATTAAGTCGTTTATGAATTGGATTACGAGTGCTACAGTATCGAAGTAGTGAATAAGAGGAAGAAAATAAAGGAACACTCGTCTTGTTAAAATAAGTATTCTCTCCAAAAATATAACATTCATATTCTCTCCAATTATGAAATAAATATTCATGTTCTTTGTATTTTTAACAGATATTATACTTTTTTTTGTATATTTTAATAAAGTACATAGCACTCCTTACTTTATTCAGTTTAAAAATATCATATTAATTAAAACTTAAATAAAAAACTATAAAGGTAAAACTTTATTATTTAATGTTCATTCCTTTTATTTAAATGCATTGCTATCAAAATTCTTTACCAATGGAAAGAAATTGTTCCAACTGAAAGGGTTGACTCATAAAACATTCAATTTGTTATCTTATATGAATAGTTATTATTTATTTATGTATTTATTTATATGTAACTTATCTTTATCCCTTTAGGATTCTCATAAGACTAGTTTTGTTTTGGTGCGAATCTGCATTTTCTGATTTCTGTGATCTTTCTTTACTTTCTTGATTTTCGATATTATTGCTTTTATTTGATTTTCCTTAAGTGGGTAAGTTTTTATAGGATTTTTGTCATATTAGTGAATCTATATGTCCTAATTTCGTGCATTATATCAGGTCTTAAAATCACATAAATAGGTTACATTACAAATAGAAAACTCAATTTGGTAAATATCTAAACATTAGAAAATTATAAGAGGCATAAATTGAAATAATACATAAGCACCAAAAAGGTCTAAATAAAATAAGTAACGTATCCAAGTAGCAAAAGTAAGATTGAGTGTTTAAAAGATAGGAAAAAAACTAATATATATATATATATATACATAAAATTCTATGTCCACCTATGCTTTTACATTAAAGTTAGAGATCTTATATTGATTTAGAAATCCAAATTGTGAAAACCTTAACTTATATAGTTATTGTTTTGATTATTTATGGATTGATGTTATAAATTTTATAAGTTTTTGTGAATAAAAATATTTGTTTTTTTTTACCGTTTGTCTTCCATTTCGTTCAATTGAGTTAGAAAGTTATTTATAGAAGGTGCTTCAATATCAAAGTTTGTAAAGATTTTAGAAGCTTAACAATAAATGTAGAACAAATTCAATCATTTATCTCATTATCTCAAAGCTGTATTTATAGACTTTTTAATGAACTTCATATTACCACAAGTTTAATTAGGGCTCAACTGATAATCATCATACTTTAACTTAAATTAACTTCATCAAACTTAATTATTGTTTAAAAATAACTATTCATAAAGTACAACCTTTTAGTTTCATAATGTTTTAATAAATACTTTTAACTATATGGACAATACAATTTAAGTTAATCAAACGACCATACTATACAATTATATTTACTTATGATATACTATATAAATAGATTTTTTCATAAAATTACTTTATCAAAAATCTACTTTAGAAAACGGTTGAGAGTTGCAAATTATTTTCTATTTAAATATTTGTTTAATTTATAAATTAAAATAATAAGTAATGTTAGATTAAAAATATTTGATGAAATTTGTAACACCTTAAATTATTAAATCATCTTATTAATTAAAATATTATATTAACAAAATATTACTTAATTGATATGTATTTATAATAACATGAAAACATCTATGTTAATTTTTTAAACTACAACAAATCTTTTAATCAAGTAGGATGATTTATATAATAAAAAATTATATATATTAAATTATGTGATTCGTCTACCGTTTTGAAAAAATAAAAATCAAATATGTTTTTTATGCATTTCAATTTAGTTCTTATTTTGACAAAGCTAATATAATTTGCTACTAACAATGTTAATGATATATCATATGTAATTTTCTAAATTTTTTTATATATTTTTTATTTTTTTTAATTTTAAGAAATAAAAATTTTGTTATGTGTGAAATTCACGATGTGTCACACATAGTAGTGATGTAGCTGTATCATTGCTTTAATTTCAATTTCCTTCCTATATTTTATTTTGTTTTGTTTTAATTTTATTTAATTTTTTAAAATCGAATAATTTTGTCCTTTTCAAATTTAAACAAAATTTAATTTTTACATAACTACTATCTATACAAATACTTTTATTAAAAGAAAATTAACAAGATTAATTTATTTTTAAACAATTATAAAAGGAAAACAAATATTCAAAAAATATTTCAAATATCTTTTTTCTTATTTCTCTAAGTCTAATGAAATATATTCTTTATACATCAATAAAGGTTATTATACGTGAGTGGAATGAAATTACAAAGAAAAAAATTAAATTAATAATAATTTGAATTTGGTACAAGTCTTTCATTTTTAAAACTCAATCCAGGGATAGTAATATACAATATTCATGAAAATAATATTAAATTCTTATATTATAGTGAATGAAATGTTTTTATATAATTACAATGTTAAAATTTTCCTAACAAGAATGAGTTAGAAAATAAAATAATAATTACATACAAAATCATCAAATCAGTATACATAATACAAATAAATAAAAAATAAAAACATTTTAAAAAAATAATAATGTGTGTCTTATAAGTTATTAAATAACAAATAAAAACATTTAGAAACATTTAAAAAAATAATACAAATAGTACAAATAAATAACAAATAAATAATAGGTGAACTAAATAACAAATAAAAACATTTAAAAAACAAATAAAAACATTTTAAAAAAATAATAATGTGTGTCTTATAAGTTATTAAATACATAGGTGAACTAAATCGTAATAAAAAAAATACAAATGAAGAGTATAAAAATGGAAACTACCTTAAAATTTTAAGAAAACTTTTTAATTATGAAACTATTTAAATAAATAAAAATTAATAAAAATTGTTCTAGCAAAATAAAAGTTCTTCAAATAGAATAAAAATTAAGAATTAATGTAAATAAGGAAAATATAATTTTTGTTATTTTACATGATAAATAAAAATTTTATTTTATATTGTCAGAACCCATTTAAAACCCACTAAAAACCCCATTTGAGTGGAAGCCAAATGTCAATTTTATTTTATATCGTTCTCCTTGATGTTAAACTCATTAATAAAGCTAAGTATTTATATCGTTCGGTTTCTTCATATAATTACGTCCGTTATTATTATTTGATGTCGTACAATATCAGTTTCTAATGGTGTTCGGCTTAGAGTCTTAGTACTCGGCCTAGGCTTTACGGTGTTCGGTTTGAACTCTCAAGAGTCAGTTCATTAAATTGGCTCACTTGGTAAATAACGTTCAATTCTATTAGCTTCTGAGAACTATTATTGTATTCGGTCCCTTTCACAATAAATGAGTAACTCTTTCGATTTTATCTGTTTTGAGTTGGAGACATCTCGGTCTCACTTCAAGTGTTCGGTCTTGTTCTAGATTAAAAACTAATGTTCGGTATTTGGTATCCTACGGGATCTTTATTCAAATTGGTTCAGTTGAGGTTTTAATAATGAAAGATGATGGAATATGATATGGATGAAATGACTTTGGTTATGAAAGAGTGTTCCGGGGAGGAATATCTCATGATTTGATATTGGAATGGTAAAGTATGAATGTGGTCAGATTAAGCTGTCGTTCATCCTGACATTCTAATGGTCACCGAGTCTCAAGTAGAGAATGGTGACGCATGTGGTGAGAATAGCAGGAGGTCTGGTTGCGTATAGCTTGGGGTTCCAGCTATCGGACTAAACTCATGTGTAGACTTGGGTTTCCAGCTATGGTAATTTTGATGGTTTTTCAGATTACCTTTCCACGAGTGCACGAACGTCGTAGCTACACAGAATTCATACAGTCCGGACAGTCAGAGTAAAAAGAACAGTCTTTGCATGCATTGTTATATGATTATGGTTGGGAAAAGTATGATTTTTGTACATGATGGTTTTTATTAGACTTGTGTGAAATATATGTTGATACTTGAATTAAATTACATAAGCTTATCCTATTTTCTGTCTTGTCATGTATTCTTGTTCGTTCGTCATTGTCATTGTGATGATCACCCTGTGGGTGGGAGCAAAAGAAGAAGAGATTGCTGGAAGAAGCATTGGAAGAGACGGACGTGAAGGTCGAAACTTAGGACGCTCGGTCAGTTATTGGCCTACTCTTTTGTAGGAGCGTTTGATCATTCGTTTACTTTATCTTTTGATTTGACCGTTCAGCATAGGAAGGGTTATAAGTCGTTCGTTCTATATTTGTAGTTATTTGTACAGTTTTGACTATATGCTATTTTTGTAAGGTCGTTCGATCATAACCGTACGTCCTATGTTTTGTAAGAACTGAGTTGTAATATTATTATATGTGACCATTTTATTATATGGTTTTACACTGTATTTTTTGGATGTTACATATATGATTAAATACTTATAACTGAGAGTCAAACAGGTAAAAATTAAATAATAAATAAAGTATTAAAAAAATTAAAAATAATAAAATATAACCGTTAAAACTTTCTGACTTACACCATTTTAATATATATATATATATATATATATATATATATATATATATATAATAATAATAAAAATAGGGGTTTGCTAACGCGCGTACGCCTGTTTTTCAGTTGGTACGTTTTAGCAATATGTACCGGGTTTTAGTAGACAAAAATATCCTTATATATCATGAATTCTAAGTTTTAAGGTTAAGGGTATTTTAATAATTTTCATTCTCAAAACTAAAAAAAAAAAAAAGAAACCCCCGAAACTCTAAACCCTTTCTCTTTCATCTTTCTCATTCCAATATTTTCTCTGTCATCCTTACTGTAGCCCCAATTGAAAAATATCAAAAACACTTGTCGTTAAACATACAAAAAAATGATTTTATAATGAGTTTTCATCTTATAATTTTTGTCTTATCTAATTTTATCCAATTTTCACAAGCATAAAGGAATTGGTAATTGACCTGGAAAAAATCAGAAATACAAACAATTTCTTACAAAAAATGATTTTATAATGAGTTTTTATTTTATAATTTTTGTCTTATCTAATTTTATCTAATTTTCACAAGCATAATGACATCAAAGGAATTGGTAATTGGCCTGGAAAAAGTCATAAACATTCATTGTTAAACAATTTCTTACAAAAAATGACTTTATAATGAGTTTTCATTTTATAATTTTTGTCAGTATATAATTTTATCTAATTATCCAAAAGAATTGGTAATTGGCCTGGAGGGTTTTTTTAGAGATGATAATTCAACATATGCAGATGATGAAATTAGAGAGGTTAGTGAAGATGGTGAAATTGAAGAGATCTTAAATGAACCTTTGCCTGAAGGTGAATATGTCAATGACTCAACTCTTTACAAAGACAAATTGTTTAAAGGCAAATGTTTTTGATTTTTTCAATTGGGGCTACAGTAGGGATGACAGAGAAAAGATTGGAGTGAGAAAGATGAAAGAGAAGGGGTTGAGAGAGGAATGAGAGAGGTGAGTAAGAGTTTGGGGGTTTTTTTTTTTTTTTTTTTTTTAGTTTTGAGAATTAAAATTATTAAAATATCCTTAACCTTAAAACTTAGAATCCATGATATATAAGGATATTTTTGTCTACTAAAACCCGGTACACATTGCTAAAATGTACCAACTGAAAAACAGGCGTACGCGCGTTAGCAAACCCCATAAAAATATATTTACTTTTACTTATTATTATTATTATTTATATTTATCTTAATAATAAAAGAATAATATCTAAAACAATAAATAAATAAATAAAATAGACTTTAAATAAACAATTAAATACGATTCACTATATAAAAAGAAACAAATAAAATAAAAAATATACAAATGAACAAAGAATAGAACATATTATATTATTAATAAATAATAAGAATGTAAAAGAATAAAATGACTTACACATTGGAAATAAACTAAATAATAAAATGTAAATGAATGAAAGGAGAAATACGAATCTAAAAGCTAATTAAACATAAATATAGATTAAAAAGAATTAGACCAATCAACTAGAATATATTTTAGTGAATACAAATATAAATATAATCTAATTGACATAAATATAAACTAATAGACAACATCAATGTATTATTGAAAGTAAATTTTATAGTATAATTATAAATTAATGAGGAGAATAATTGAAAATAAGTCAAATAAGATATATTAAATTAACCATTGAATAATTAAAAATATATTAAATGACATCAATATAAAATAATAAGTATAACAAACATATAATTGAAAATAAATTAAACAACATGAATATAAATTAATAATATAAATGTGCATAAATATATAAAGATCAGATAAATTAAATAGTAAATATAAGGATGAATCAATGTATTACTGTGATGTATTAAATATTAGGAAAAATAAAGAAAGTGAAGTAAGTATAAATTGAATAAAATACATAAATTTATTATTTTTCTATATTCTATTTTTTCTTATCTTTATCCACTCCTTTTCCTTTTACCCATATCTTTTATACGAAAAACTTTATTTTATTTTATTGTAAAGTTATGATTGTAATGAAAGGATTTATCTCTTCTGATTTTATCTTATCTTTTATATTTAAGATGAGATTAGAAAATGATTTTAAATTTTTTTATAATTAATTTACACGTATATATAATAATTAATATCTTTTATTATTTTTAATAGTTAAATTTTATTTACGTCTTCAGTTAGTTCTTTTAAAAAAATTCTCCTTATTTATTTATTAATATTTTATTTTACTTAATCGTAAATCCATTTTATTCATTTTTTATAATCTAACTTTATTTAAATAAAATACGAAGTCATTAAAAAATTTAAAATAATCTAACTTTACTTCCATATACCTTCCCTTGAGTCATGAAGTTGTGTACAGCTGCAGTCTTTGTTCCTTCGTCCTCGTTTCTTACGTAAAAAAATGGCACATCATCCATGAAAACAACTTCTTTTACAGTTTCACCACTTCTTCACATGAAATATATAATATATATAAAACAAAATTTAAGGAAAACTAGTGGTGACTGGGGCTTACGGAGCTTATCCCTGTACACTTACGGAGCTTACTAAAATCATTTTCAGAAAGGAAATAAAATATATGGCAGACACAGTGGCAACGATTTCTTTCTTTATCTTAGAGAGAGAGAGTGTTGGGAATACATCTTCCTACCATGTGAGACTCTTTAGTCTATGGTGACGAATGCATCTCAATGCCAATTTCTTCTATTTAAGCATTCTCCCACAACCTTACACTCCTAAATTAAATACATCTTACCAATTTAGCACGCTTTTCTCTCTATAATCTCTCTCTCTTCCTCTCAGATTTTCCCTCTTCCAGATATCCACTTCAACTGAGTCAACAGCATGACTGAAGGAAAGGGAGTTGAAGCTAGGAAAATTGTGGGGGATTTCAATCCTTCCAAGAAGCCCAAAAGCAACAAGTATGCTTTTGGTTGCGCTATTTTGGCCTCCATGACATCCATTTTACTTGGCTATGGTGAGTATGTTATATATCCTCTTCTGGAAAATCCATCACGTCTACAAAAGTCTAACTCAGCTTTTGAAAAAACAGCAAATCACATCTCAAACATAAAACCAACCATGTTATTCATTAACTGTGTCGGAGAAATTAATATACTTTGTTCGGAGGGAAACCGGTGTAACATGTGCCGACACTATAGTAGTACTGTAAAACTTATCCAGTTGAGTGGGAAAAGGAAAAAAAGGTAAGACTTTTGCTGAAAAGGTAAATGGAAAAAGGAGTGTTTAGTTTGTGAGAGATTTCGCAAGATTCTTCAGAAAAAAAGGGAATTTCTTGGTTTATGTGTAGTTACCATGGATGTATATGTTGTTATTGTTACAGATATCGGGGTGATGAGTGGTGCAGCCATATACATAAAGAGGGACCTAAAGGTGTCGGACGTGCAAATCGAGATACTGATGGGAATCATCAATCTCTACTCTCTCATAGGCTCATGCTTGGCCGGCCGAACCTCCGACTGGATAGGCCGCCGATACACCATTGTCTTCGCCGGCACCATCTTCTTCGTCGGGGCAATTCTCATGGGTTTCTCTCCCAACTATGCCTTTCTCATGTTCGGCCGTTTCGTGGCCGGCATCGGCATCGGCTACGCCCTCATGATCGCCCCTGTCTACACCGCCGAAGTCTCTCCCGCCTCAACCCGTGGCTTCCTCACTTCCTTTCCCGAGGTCACCTTTATTTGCTAGATATTACCGAATCAAAATTTGATTTTTTTTATATATATTTATTTACCGAAACGTGATTTTGCAGGTTTTTATTAATGGAGGGATATTACTGGGATACATATCCAACTATGCATTTTCAAAGTTGTCATTGAAGTTGGGATGGCGAATGATGCTTGGGGTCGGTGTGTTTCCCTCGATACTCCTGACATTGGGAGTGTTGGCGATGCCGGAATCCCCGCGGTGGCTGGTGATGAGGGGACGTTTGGGAGAGGCAACGAAAGTGCTTAACAAAACCTCCGACAGCAAGGAAGAAGCTCAACTGAGGCTGGCCGAGATCAAGCAAGCCGCAGGGATACCAGAGAGTTGCAACGACGACGTCGTTCAGGTAACGGAAAAAAACACCGGCGAGGGCGTGTGGAAAGAGTTGTTCCTCCATCCAACGCCTGCGATTCGTCACATCGTAATTGCGGCGCTGGGGATTCACTTCTTCCAACAAGCGTCGGGTGTGGACGCCGTCGTTTTATACAGTCCGAGAATCTTCGAGAAGGCTGGGATCACTGATGACACACAGAAGCTTCTGGCAACGGTGGCCGTTGGATTCGTGAAGACGTTGTTCATCTTGGTTGCTACTTTCATGTTGGACCGGGTGGGTCGTCGTCCCCTGTTATTGTCTAGTGTGGGGGGCATGGTGCTCTCGCTTCTGACTCTGGCAATCAGCCTTACGATCATCGATCAGTCGAACAGTAAACTGATGTGGGCCATTGGATTGAGTATAACGATGGTGTTAACCTACGTGGCGACGTTTTCCATCGGTTCGGGACCCATCACGTGGGTGTACAGCTCTGAGATCTTTCCGTTGAGGTTGCGGGCGCAGGGTGCGGCTGCGGGTGTGGTGGTGAACAGAACGACAAGTGGCGTTATTTCAATGACTTTTTTGTCCCTGACTAAAGCCATCACTATTGGCGGAGCTTTCTTCCTGTATTTTGGCATTGCTGCAGTTGGGTGGTTATTCTTCTACACCGTGCTTCCTGAGACACGGGGTAAAACACTTGAAGACATGGAAGGTTCTTTTGGTACTTTCAGAGCCAAATCCAACAACACCAACAACAATGGAATAGAAAATGGAAATTCCAAAGTGCCACAACTTCAGATGGGGACCAATCTCCAGCCGTAGACAATATTAGGGCATCGTGTAATAATCTAGTGCTTGTGTTTTTCTAAAAACAGTAGTTTTTTAAATCAAAAATCATATTCCAAAGAGACTTGTGTATGAAAATAAAAATACAATAACTTTGATGAATCACAATTAAAAATAAATTATGGGCTCTCCTATTTTTCAGCATTTTTTTGATACATTAATTTAGAGATATGTCTGATGACATATTATAATAATGTTATTTGAAGAGATATTTAGGACTAACATGTACAATATCATTTGTATACAAATACTCATGCATTAAATGGTAGAAAGGAGAAGAATAAACGAGAATATAAGGTAATGTTTCAATGTGAGAAGTAGGGACAATAAAAAATTTAAAAGAAAGAAAGAAAAAGAGAAAAAAAATAGTAATTTAGAAAAAGAAAGGGAAGAAAATGACACTTAAATTTTGTATAAAGACATTTTTATCCTCATACAAATATTTTATCGTATTATTGGAAATATAAAGTATTATGTCAACATATATTAGATTAGATATTGTTTGCTAATTATTTATTTGGATAAATTCTTATTCGAAACCTCTCTTTTTTCCACTACTTTTTGGGAAATCTGAATGGGAAAGCCTCTCAAGTCTTAGCTCAACTTTTTTCTACTTCTTCTAAGAATACCTTTTTCCACCCAAAATTTATAATCAAGGAAGCAATGTGGGTTATAGTCTATTTTTCACAATATTGTTCTCCCTATATTTATTTATTTTTATTTATTTATAGTAAAGAAAGTCATAGAAAGGTCTAAAAGAAAGAGGCGATCGTATCTCCAAATTAATGTAATTACTTAAATTACATAACATATACTAAAAGGTAAATGGACTCTATCACTCTAAAATAGAATTAATCTCTTCAATTTTTGTATAAGCCTTCCTTATACGATGTATGCAAATGGAGCCCATTAAGGTGGGCCTTAGGGAAACCCTACTACAGGGCCCACCACGACGGTGAAAGTGAGGTAATGACACTAGATCCATCCAAAGGATAATTGTATTGTTTCATATAGTTTTTATAATATAAAATTAATAAAAATATCAAAGAAAATAAATAATTGATTTTTTATATCCAGTTAATTTTTTTTATTATAAAATATATTATGAGTAATGATAATTAATAATATTTTAAAACTATGATAACTTAAAAATAATAAAAATATTTAAAATAAGAAATGTTAACTTAAAAATACTAGAGTTAAAATGTTGATTTAAATTCTTGTAATCCGAATAAATTTTTAATTTAAATTATACTTAATAATAGTTTTAATATGAACTTTTAAATTCCCCTGGAGATTATATATAGTGAACTAGAGTTAAAAAAAAATTAATTTAATTTTTTAACATTAAAAATTTATATTAGTAATTTAAATATATATTAATAAAAAACTTAAATTAAATTAAATATTTAATTTTATTATTAGATTCCATAGTAAATGATTTAATGCTTTATGATATATCATTTTATTCAATAGTATTATTTATGGTTAAAATTTTGGGTATTAAAATGCTAAAAGTATTTCACAGTAATTAATAATAAAAAAATTGTTTTTTGTTAGTGATATAATTAAAAAATCATGACACATGTGTGAAATAATTTTTGTATAATTTTATTTCTAATGTCGGTTTCTATTCTTTTTAGACTTGATTTTTGTTTTTAAGAAATCTTTTATATTTTAAGATTGGATACAATATTGACCATAATGTCTTGTTACTACTCCTACATGAATCCTCCAAAACAAATTTAAGTTTTTTTTTTCTGCAGATCTCTCGAGTTCAATTTTTGAAACCAAAATATATTTTGCTTGCTTGAAGGCTAGACCGACTTGCATTTTGTGAACATATAACGTATATACAAAATAAATATCCATACTTATCATAAGTATGAAACTTTTGTTTCATCCCTTATTGACTTACGAATATATATACTTGTATCCAATTAATTTTTTATTATTTTAATATTAATTAATTAAATTTTATAAAAAATATCATAAAAAATATAACATAATATCATAAAACAGTCAATATTTATTTATAAATAACTTATTTCTAAAGTCATCATTAAACTTTCAGGGACTACAGTTTTAATTCAAAAAAAGTAATTAGTTCAAAACTTACATTAATTCAAAGTTAAACGCAATAACCCCAAACTAAACTCATATTTTAATAATTTGAACTACTTAACTAATTGGTCATTTTACTCCTTGTTAAAATTTTAATTTAAACTTAGGGTCTCACAATATGCCAATGAAAACAACATGTTTATTCTTAAGTTGACTTCAATGATCATTTTAATTATGCAATTTAAGACATTTTAACTATAACTATAAAAATTTCTCAATATTATATAAAGGAACTAGGGCTCATTTTACAAAAAGATAGAGCTTTTAAATTCATCATGAATGATGCTATTCATAGATACTTAATTATGCTTTTGCTTCACTCTCACTTTTATCATTACCATTCACAATCTTTCTTGACAGCTCTTTCATTTCTTTAAAGTCATAATATTTTCATAACTCGTGTGTTTCACCTTGGCAGATGGAACGGTAAAGGTTAAACGCTTCCATTGAAAATCTAGATGTTGAAAATGCTAGACTTAGAAAAGAGCTTCACAACCTTCTTGATGAGTATGATAAGCTCATAGAAAATAACGATTCCTTAATGGTATGCCATTTGAATCCTTATTTTTCAAGCTGTATAACTGCTTCTCTAGATTTTTAAGTTGAATGACTAAGTATTTATGTACAATATTATTGTCTGATCAATCCAAGAATTGAGGGATCAAGCAGTCCACAGTTCTATATGAACCGGTCAGTAAACCGATTGATTGAACTAAAATAGAATAGTAAACCGATTGATTGAACTAAAATAGAATTAGTGTTAATGATAGTTATATTAACTCCAAGTTAGGTCATTGTCATTTGAGCTATAATTAAGTCAATACTAATCAGAAGCCCGTTCTGAAATGATATTTAGGTAGTTGATTACATTGATTGTACATTTATTATTAATATCTTAGGATATTTGTTGACATTAACATGATAGTATTTTTTACATGTAACATCTCATTTCGACCGAACAATAACTAATGTGAAATGAAATAAGAACTTTGACCTAAGCTTGTTTGAAGAAATAAAATTAACCTCGAATCCTTAAACCAAAACAAATTGTATTCCTATAAAAGAAAAAAAATAAAAAAAATAATGATGCCATGTTACATTCTTCGTTTGAAGTAATTTAAAATTTGAGGAAATTTAGCTAATTATATAGAAACACACGGAAACATAAACATAATTTATATAAACTAGGAAACGTGACACACCACTTGATTCCTAAAAAGTAACAGAGTTTTGAGTATGCAGTCTGCTGACTCAGATGCCAATGCTGATCAAAACTCTATAATGACAGATGAAATTCAAATTTCAACTTATCTAAGTTCTATCATTTTCACATTACAAGCCATAATTTGCTTTCCTTATAGAAACAACTAAAGTCTAAATAAATGACAGGTGCATTATAATTCTTTTATATGTCAGCTTTCAAAACATCTACATATCATAATTTAGGGTAATTTTATAGCATTGACATATTTCTCTTGAATTGCATTTTTTTATGTAGCTAAAATTTATTAAATAAAATGTACAAGTTATAGCTAGACTCGTTGAATAAGATATGTACTTTTTATATTTATAAATACATTTTTTAAATAAAAATATTTTTGGAAAACATATGAGAGATTGTGTTTCTATAGTTTCAGTAGTTTTTGAATGGATCGGAGGAAAATAGCTTGGTTACTTTAAATCTGAAATGAATGTTAACCAGTATTTACTAAACTTCTTCAGGCAAATGATTCATTTTGATGCAAAATCTTCTCAAGTTCTAAAGATGGATGAATACTAAAATTAAATTTTCAATTGAATCTTCACTGTTAATTAAGTGATACTAATCTCATTTATAACTTAAACCAATCCCCGACATAAAACAAGAATACATTAATAAGACTTGAGACTACTTAAATTTGGTCTCAATGACAACAAATGCTAGAGGGAGATACTGGTAATTGGGGTATCTTGCAACCTTACCAGAAATTCTCCACTATATGTTTATATATTTATTCGAATTAAATTTGAATTAATTTTTGTATGTTTAAATTGTATACGGTTAAATTTTGTTAAAATCGAATTGTAATTCATTTCATATCTTCATTGTAAATATTGTACTTTAATTTATGTAAAATCTTTAAAAAAGTTTGAAAAATATAAAATTTCATTAAAAACAGACTATTTTAATCTTTTTATAACGAGAGACTGTTTTATGATATTAAGATTATAAAATTATAAAAATTTAAAATTCAGGAAAGTAACATAATAAATTCATAACAGATCAACCACTTAATAGTTACATCACTAACTTAACAGAAAAAGTTAACAGGGATATTCGATTGAAAAATTTAAATTTATTGAATATTTAAGAAATCATAAAAAATTTATTACAAACTCAAACGAAAGTTTCTAAATTTATTGAAAACTTAAATAATAATTAAGCCAAAAATTATTTAATGCGACAGAAATACTATGAACTATAGTTAATACTAACCCGGGAAGCGGAAAACCAAAAGTGACATATATGGTAATTTAGGAATTTCCTTGAAAACATAATTTTTCATTTTATTAAGGTTGTTTGTAAATTAAGTGGATTAAAATCACTTGAGTATTTGAAGTTAAAGTCTACATGAATAAAAGTAAGGTATAATATAAATTTGTTTCCAAAACCTAACATAAAATTTGAACTTAATATTTGATTACAAATTTTAAAAATTAAAATTTAGACGTTTACTTAATATTTAATCGTTCAACTTTAGTATTACTTGATTTGGTTAATTTTCCATATAATTATGATTAAATTTCTTGAAAAATCTTCTTCCAATCTAAAGTTTAATTTGGTTTAAAAAACGAAAAGAAATGGAAAATAGATGCCTAAAAACAATAAAATGATTGACATAAAAACAATAAAAACTTCAAATTAGCATACAAGAGATGTTACGGAAGAAAATCCATGTAAGCCCCACCAAAAACATATGCATTAAAAAGGAATAGAAAGAAAAAAGAAATGATAAAAACCCAACCACAGAATGATATCTGTTTTTACCTACACATTCTTTATAGCTATAATGAAATCTACCATGAAAACCAGGTGTTGGAAAAAACACACCGTTCTAACACCAGGAATCATCAAACACAAGGATATAAGCCATGCAAAGGTTATGAAACTTCTCTTTCAAAAACATCTGATTTGAGATGCCTTTTACCTGATATAAGCCTTCAAGTCTCTCCAAAAGTTTCTTTGTCATTGACATCTTCTGCACGTTTGCAAGAACATTCTTAGCCAAACACAGGCGGATTGCAGTGACAGCTCTCAAATCTAGTTCCTCCCATTTCGTTTATGTCAGTTTCTTCCTTTTAATACTTTGTGTAATTCAGATTGTATCAACACATCTTTAACTTTAGTTTTCCATAAGTCATAAAATCCTATCAAACAATAAATACACTTGTTGGAAAAACACACCATCTTTACTCACAAGAATCATTCTACTGACAAAAATAAATAAACACAATGATAACATATAAAACTCTAAATCCAGAGAAAAACTACAGACATGATGTAAAAAATTTTACAACACAAAAATACTCTTTCTCATACTCCAAACACACTCATATTCTCTATAACAAAAATTTAAACTAAATCTTACCATACTGTATTACAAAAGTATAATAAAATTAAACACTAACTCAAAATGTCTTAGATTTCAGTATTTAAACTCATGAACCTAAGTTCAATATATAACTTCCATCACCCCTTCTATTTCATCTCCTAACTAAAGTAGGACTTCTAAGATATATTTTCATTAACCAATAGCAGGATGTGGATGAAGAGTTCCTCATTTAATAAAATAATATTTTCAATCATAATAAAATAACAATACCACATCCCTAATCATAACATTCCAACGATTAAACGCTTAAAATATAATTGAAAATAAAATAACAATATCTACACACGCGTATGATTATTAGTATTATTATCTTTATTACGGTAGACATTGTTATTCGGGTGTACTTATCGAGCACATATATTAAATTTATTTTGATAAAGAAAACACAAATATGTGGCACACAAAGTGACAACTATATGTTTAGGTAGGAGAGAGTGAGGGGGATTTTACTCCCACCACGTGACACTCCAATTTGATCTATTTAAGCACCTCCTTCAACCTTACTTTCACGTTCCAACTTCACTCCAACTACATGTTAATTTAACACGCTTTTCTTTCATCTCCCTCCTTTCCTCTCACATTTTCCCTTCAACTAAGTCAAAAACATGGCAGAGGGAAAGGGAGTTGAAACTCATAAAGCACTTGATGATTTCGATCCTCCCAAGAAGCCCAAAACAAACTTCTATGCTTTTGGCTGCGCTATATTGGCCTCCACTACATGCATTTTACTTGGTTATGGTGAGTCTTCTTAACTATATTCATGTTTTATCTAAAAGTTTTAAGCTTTACAAGAATCGCATCTAAAACATTAAACCATATCCATGTTTGATTATGAAAAGGAAAAAAAGCGAAAAGGGGAAGAAGACTCGTCAAAAAACAAATAGAGAAAAAGAATGTTTGCAAGATTCTTTAGTAATATAACCAAATTATAAATGTGTAAATTGTGGTGTATGTGTAGTTACGATGGATGTTGTTATTGTTATAGATATTGGGGTGATGACCGGTGCAGCCATATACATAAAGAAGGACCTAAAGGTGTCGGATGTGCAAATAGAGATACTCTTGGGAATCATCAACCTCTACTCTCTCATAGGCTCATGCTTGGCCGGCAGAACCTCCGATTGGATAGGCCGCCGATACACCATTGTCTTCGCCGGCACCATCTTCTTCGCCGGGGCAATTCTCATGGGTTTCTCTCCCAACTATGCCTTTCTCATGTTCGGCCGTTTCGTGGCCGGCATCGGCATCGGCTACGCCCTCATGATCGGACCTGTCTACTCCGCCGAGGTCTCCCCAGCCTCCTATCGTGGCTTCCTCACTTCTTTCACCGATGTAATGATAACCTTTTTTTTGCTAAATATAATTCAACCAAACTTTGATTTCGTTATATTTATTTATTTATCTGCGAAAACTTGATTTTTCAGGCCTTTATCAATGGAGGGATATTACTGGGATACATATCCAACTTCGCATTTTCAAAGATGACATTGAAGTTGGGATGGCGAATGATGCTTGGGGTCGGTGCAATTCCTTCGGCACTCATAACATTGGGAGTGTTGGCGATGCCGGAATCTCCGCGGTGGCTGGTGATGAGGGGACGTTTGGGAGAGGCAACGAAAGTGCTTAACAAAACCTCCGACAGCAAGGAAGAAGCTCAACTGAGGCTGGCCGAGATCAAACAAGCCGCAGGGATACCGGAGAGTTGCAACGATGACGTCGTTGAAGTAACGAAACAAAGCACGGGTAAGGACGTGTGGAAAGAGTTGTTCCTTTATCCAACGCCTGCAGTTCGTCACATCGTAATTGCAGCGCTCGGGATTTACTGCTTCCAACAATCGTCGGGCGTGGACGCCATCGTTTTATACAGTCCAAGAATCTTCCAGAATGCTGGGATGACCGATGACACACATACGCTTCTTGCAACTGTGGCCGTTGGATTCGTGAAGACGTTGTTCATCGTGCTTTCTTCTTTAGTGTTGGACCGCGTGGGACGTCGTCCCATGTTGTTGTCTAGTGTCGGGGGCATGATGGTCTCGCTTCTCACTCTGGGAATAGCCTTTACCATCATTGAGCACTCTGAGAGTAAACCGATATGGGGCATTGGATTGAGCATAGCTATGGTGTTAGCCTTCGTGGCCACGTTTTCCATCGGTGCGGGACCCATCACGTGGGTATACAGCGCTGAGGTCTTTCCGTTGAGGTTGCGGGCGCAGGGTGTGGCTGCCGGCGTTGTGGTGAATAGAGTCAGTAGTGGGGTTGTTACAATGACCTTTTTGTCCCTCACTAAAGCCATCACTTTTGGTGGAACTTTCTTCCTCTATTCTGGTATTTCAGTGATCGGGTGGTTATTCTTCTACTTTGCGCTTCCCGAGACACGTGGTAAAACACTTGAAGAAATGGAAGGGTGTTTCGGTCATTTCCCAGCCAAATCTAACTCCAAATACAAGGGAGTAGAAAATGGAAATGGCAAAGTGCCACAAGTTCAGCTGGGGACCAATCTCAGCACTTAATGACAATTACGACGTCGTGTTGTAATCTAGTAAATTATGTGTGTCTGTTTTTCTTTTCTTTTTATAGTTTTTAAATCAAAATTAGATTCCAATGAGATTTGTGTATGAAATACAACAACTTTTATGCATAAGAAAAGGTTGAAAAGCAAGTGACGTTTTCTCTTTTACAACTAATTTCGTGATCTTGTTTGAGATATTACTTTCAAGTTATATACAATTACAAATTTACAGTATTTTTTCATGATTATTTTTTGCATATTTTAAAACATTTATGGCTTACAATACTATATTTGATAAAAACTCACTCATAAAATGACAGCAAGTGAGAAAGACATGAAAAATTCAACTTTGTAAGACAACTAACTTACACATTTGCTTAATATGAGAAGAAAAGGAAAAAAAGTTATAAAGAAATGACACTTAAATTTGATATAAAGACACTTTTATATTTATACTAATATTTTGTCGTATTATGGAAATATAATATATATTGTAAAATGACATATTGGATATATTTTTTTAATTTCCTATTTGGGTGAACTCTTATTCAAAATCTCTACTCTTATAACAGAAAAAAAAAAACAATATTTCAACTACTCTCAACGCTTTTTTCCATTACTTAAGCAATAGATCAATGCAAAAGTCTCTGAAGTCTTAATTAGGTTAACTTCTTTCTACTTTAAGAATACCCATTTTTTTCTCCACAAAATTTATAATCGAGGAAGAAAGGGGTCCGATAATTTATCTAAGGAATATTCTTTTCCTATACTTGTTTCTCATCTTCCTTTTTTTTCATCATATTAAGGAGGAATAAGATTTTGAAAAAGAACCTCTTTTTGTTAAATTGAATTATACTTAAATCGTAAAGAAGCTCGTAAAAAGACTCTAAATTAAAATTAATTCCTCTTCATTTTCTTTTTTTCTCAGAAAAGACTCGTAATAAGACATCCCTCAGAAAAAAAATAAAAAAAAAATTATGCATGAGCTACTGGTTTAGGCACGTTTGACTGAGTGCAATAATGATGTACGTAAAGGAGCCTACTACAAGGGAAGGGTCCACCCATGGATAGTGAAAGTGAGATAACACCACTAGCTCCAACAAGATCCAAGAGATAACTCTATTATTTTGTTGCAATTTTTCTCTATTTATTGTGTTTGAAAATCCTTGCTTATCTTCAGAAAAAAATGTGGTCGACCTTTTTCCTGTGCAAAGTTAGGTCAGAATACCTCACGTTTCCTTTTCTTTTATGTAACTTTTTCTTTCATTATGAAGTCAGTCTCATAAAACGATTCATGGGGTCTTCTGTGACATATGCCAGAGCTCCTTTTTCCATTGAAAACGTTTACTTATGCCATTTTAATGAACCATACTTTTTAATCACATTTTTTTTCTATTTAAAAGACTCGAATTTAAAATACAATGCTTAAAAGGATGGTAACATGAACAATAATTTATCACCTAAAAAAACATTTTTAATAATGTACTATATGATATGTTGATTGGTTGATCGATCGGTCTAGCGGACAATCAGATGATAATTGATCGGAAGAAATAGTCGTTGAAGTAATTAAGAAATAATTAAGATAAACCGTCATTGATGGATAGTTAACGAAAATCATACAATTATTAATGGGTAATTAATTTATCTAATTTAACGGTTATTATGATATTTATAAATACATATTTTATATCAAGGTAAATGACACTTTTTTTCATAATCTAACTTTTACTAAACTTTTTGAAAAATACGTCAAAGTATTTTTAACATATCCATCCAAACATATCGATCGGCCCTAGAATAGTAACCAGACGATTGAATGATCAAGATTTGAGATACCAAAGTAGAGCTAGGAAGATTGTTCTTACACACCCTATAAAGAAACAAATTGTTTAGTTTCTAGATTTCTCATACAAATTTGCCGACAAAAAAAGAATAAAAAGTAAATAAAGATAATATCAAATAAATATAAAAAATTTAAGTAGGTCAAAGAATCGTTACTTCGAAATAAAAGGACTTAAACCTTGTGCGCAATCATGGCCAAATGTAAGTGAAGACGAAAATAGCTGGAAAATAAATAGAAAACAAAAAAACCTAGACAATGTGGTCTATGATCTCGTTTCTTATAAACCACTAAATAGATCCTAATTTGTCTGTGAGTGACTTAGCAGTAAAAACTATCCACTACTGCGACAAAAGATGCTGAAGTTGTAACTGTAGGGTACACCAATTTCTTAATAATTTGCAAGCACTATGAGAAACAAAGCATGTGAGATTTATCTTGAGAATGAGATGCACTCAATATACAGTGTATCTATTTTCTCAGAGGAGACATAATTCCAATATTAGAAACTGACTTTAAATTCATCTTAATTTATACAATTAATATAAAGTAGGTGACTTATTTATATATAGATATACTCTAATTTAGATTTAGATTTTTGTTTTAGTCAATGTACATGTAGTGTATATTTTTTATGATGAAAAAATGTTATCGTATGAAATCAAGCTGTCCTACAGGATCTGTCTGCTATTATTCCAACATTTGAAATGTTTATATTGAATGAACCAGATAGGATATTTTAAAATACTTCAAGTTAGTTGATATATTATAGGAATATATGTGTATTTGTATCAAGTTGAAGGTAATTTTTACAAAGTGATAAATTATCTTTATATATTTTATTATTTAGACTCTTACTCGGTTAGACTTATCCTTTGTATTTTAAAAATGTATTTTTATTTTAAGAAGATTTAGATATTGTAATAAATGTCGTAACGTTAGATGGATATATTATTATTTGATATAGGTCAAGATGATGATTTTTATTGATCTAGTTTGACATTATCTTGCATGTTAAGATTTATTTGAAGGTCGGATGACCTCGATCCCATACTTTGTAATGATAAATAAGATTTTGCCATATCTTTAATAAACCTTATGACTCAAAACTAAAGAATTGTATAATAATTTGTCAACTTACCACTCAATTTTAATTAAAAATAATACGAATATTAATAAGTAAATTAAAATATATTCATCTTGTATAAAAGAATTTTGTAAAAATTATACCGAATAAATATATAATTTGAAACAAATCTAAAGTACAATTTAATATAAAGAATGATGATCAAATAATTAGTAAATCAATATAATAAAATGAGGCAAAAATTAGCAATGCGAACCTTAATTTTAATTTTTTTTTTACTAAATCTAAGAAAATATTTAACTATAAATATGAGTAGAGAAATAGAGTATTCTAGCTATAAGAAAACAAAGTGAACACGATTTCACCCCTCTTGGTTTCATCATGAATCAATATTATTCAGAACCGATTCAGGACTCCGATGCTGAAAGCTTATGAGCAACTCTACTGCCATATCAACATATGCATCGTATACTCAATAACAAGTTCAACGTAATGACCTAGAAATATACATATAAACAAACTTTAATGTGGGGTATTAAATTTTTTGTCATACTATCATGTGACACAATATTAATTTGATATATTGACAATTTTTTTAAATTAAGAAAAAATTAAAAATAATTATTTCTTTAAAAAAAAATACAAACTTATATATGATCATATTGTTAAACAATTTAAAAACTATTAAAAAAATATCAATAATCAAGTTAAAAAAATATTATTTAATCACATTAAATAAACTCAACGAAAATAAAAAAAGTCATAAAAAAGTTTCAAAAAGAAAATTATTTAATTTTCAGTTCTTCGTAAATCCAAATTTCTAAACATAAATTTAAAAAATAAAAGGGTTTTGTAGTATAGGTCATGAATATGAATGTGAAAGGCATGAAAATACCTAAAAAAGACAAAGGTTGAAAACTTATTATGCTCCGCATATGGTTGCCTGCAGATGCTGCATTATTGTCTGGGGCATGGGTATAAATGGACCACTTTTTCTACCTACACTTATTGCACCCTCATAATGCATCAATTGGACTCTCACTGTAATCTCCATCAGACCCTAACTACCTGTCACAATGTAACTTGCTTTCTGCAATTAATGCTCATGCAGTAATCATATATTCACTTTAAGTTAAAATAATATTGATGCAATTTTTGGCTTTCAGACAGATTGAAATGTTGGAAACAAATAAAGTTTCAAATGGAATAAAATAAGAGATGAACATGAGTTTATATATATATAACATATTTTTATTATTAAGAGGTCTTTTGAAATGGTACCAAAAACAAATCCGTGAAGATTTGGCTCAAAACGGAGAATATGTTATTATTATAGAAATATATATATGTGTTTATATTGAATCTCCCTACATGAATTATAGAGGAATAATGAATCTATAATTGTTGAAGCAAATATACTCCACATGACATTGCAAATATAATTGCCCTAGACCACACCATCTCCAGAAAGTTGTTAAATGACATTATCGACTTAATAGTGTCATCCCCACATAAATAATAAGATTCTTAACATTTTCATAGTCACAAATTGGAACAAAAATAAGAATTAATGTCTAAACTAGGGCCATATATTATGTACGAATTAATAATAAAAATAATGTATAAAAAAATTTCTTGATTTTTTATATAAATATATTCGTATCCAATTAAATGAAATCTTTTGGCCATGTCTCATGAAAGAACTGGTTTAATTATATTGATTCGTGCAAGATAGAAAAGAGTGTTCCATAAATAGTGGTAGGTGTTGGTTGCCCCGAAAATGAAAAAGAAACTGAAAGAAAGTTGAGTATGAACAATCATACACACACGTTAAACCACTGATCACACAATCATTTTGGATTATATATGGGTGGCAGAGTGTGACAGAGACTGTTTTGGTTGTCCCAATTGTAGTTTATTATGTTCATATAGCTAATTACTATACAATAATATAACAATAATAACCTGTAAGAAATAACATAATAATAAGGTTTTTTTTACTATGTTTAATAGTCTTGTAGTCCCAAGTTATTTAGAAATCTATATCTAAAATAATTTAAATATTTTTTTTTTGTGTTTTAAAAAATTTCTTAAAAATCAAAATCATAACAAAGTCTTACGTTTTAAAATCAACAATATATTAAATATACAATAATAGATTCTAACGAGTGAACGATCAAAACAAAATTAGTTAAAGTTACTAATTAGTAGTAACACAAAATAAAACCTTGAATAATAACATATAGTTAACTTGATTTCTAAAAGAAATAAAGATCACAAATTGTATTTGATTTTTGATGAAAATTATTAATTAAATTAATTATTTCTATAATACTAATTAATTATAAGTCGTTTTAATTGTTTCAGCCTAGTTAAATTATAATTACAAACTTCAAATACAATTAAAAACATTAATTACTGTAGCAGATAAAGTAAAATGCTATTTTACTCTTAATCTATGCCCTTCCGTTCAGATTTATCAAAGTTTATTCAAAATTTAAACTATTTTCTTGAAATTCTTATTTCAAAAACTTAAAAAAAAAAAAACACTTGAGACACCAAATAATACCAATTATAAAAATAATTTAATATTTTATACCATGTTAGAAAACTAGCAAAAGAAAAAATGTTTATATATATATATATATATATATATATATATATATATATATATATATATATATATATATATGTATGTATGTATAATAGTAATAACTTTATCTTATAACAAAATAATAAATATGTATTATGTCTTTTATAATGATAAAATTATTATTCTCTCTCTTTATATTGTGAAAATCATATTTAAAATTAGAGATAAATTTAAAATCAATATTAATAAATTGTTAAAATTTTGATAACTAATTTTAAAAACTAAATTAAATTGTAATACTTAATTAATTATAATTTTTTATTAACAATAAAAATGATTGCAGATATTAATATTTTTTAGTTTATAAAATTGTTTCTAACTTAGTTAATATAATGATTTTTTTTCTAAATTTAGTTGTTGTTTGATAATTTTCTTATAGTGAATTTTATTTTTGGTGACCTCTTATTTTAAGTTAGTCATTGTGTGATATGAATGACAATTTTTTCATAGCGAGTTGAATTACAATTAACCTAGAATTTTTTTTATCATACGAAATTAATTAAGATTAAATAAATACAACTAATTTCCCAAAAATATATAAGCAACTTATTTTCATTATCATATAAGTCAACATTATTTTAGCCTACTTGATTCGGTCCTTGTAGAATAAATATATTAATTCAATTCTAATGAAAATGTTGACATTCTTTTACATTAATTCCTTTCACCAGTTAGGGAAAACGACAATGGTTATTTTTGCTGATAGACACCGATTTCTGAACCGAGACATATTCAGGTAAGGTAAAAAGTGGTAGACTTTATGTCTCGGTTCAGAATCGAAGCATAAAATGGTAAGATTATACCTTGGTTCCTGATAAACTAGAGTCGTTTGTCCCTCTCTACTGTCTCGGTTGGAGCCTGAACCGAGGCAGTAGGGTCCATTTTTTCTTCTTCTTCTTCTTTAGCCAGTCATATTGAATCTCTGGAATTTATGTGGATAAGTTTTGCAAGCAGAGATCCTTCAAATTCTTGAGCACAAAATCATTCAAGTCAAATTTCAAAACAGAGGAAACTATTATTCAAAACAACATTAGTTACAAATAAGCAGTTCCTGAGAAAAAGGGTTAAAAAAATCAGCACGTACAAGACCACAATTCTCCCATCTGAGCACTCAACTCCAAACCAATTACAAGGGTCAAAAGATGAATCATCATCCACCCAATTTGACAAAGCACCAAAAGGGTCACCCACTATTCTCTACCTGAACTTCAAAAAAGCATTACCTGCACACAGAAACCACGTTTCACGTTTCAACATCATCCAAATTCCTCAAACCCAAAAATCCCACCACTAGTGAAGTACCTTCTTCATTTAAAGAACAACACAAACCCAAACTCTGAAACAAGAAAAAAATCGCCACAAGGCCCCCGTCCCCGTGCCGTTCGCTTCCTCCTCCGCCACCTCAATCGTCGCTGCCTCCGCCGCTTCTCCTCCTCCTTCGCGGCGCCCTCCGCATCCGCCTCCGCCACGCCGATATTCTCCTCCAGTCGCCGCATCTCACCGGAGATTGTCCACTCCTCGTACACCGCCGTCGTTGCTGCCTCAGTCATTGACACACTGCCGCTATTCACGTTCTCCTCCGTCACGCGCCGCTCTTCCTCCGCCGCCGTCGACTGCGCGGTCTGCCTCTCTAAGTTTCGCCACCAGATTTGGGGTTGGTAGTGGTGTGGTTTAGTTGTGGGAGGAACTGGGTGAAGAAGTGAGCAGTAGGGTTTGAGCAATAGGAGAAATGAGCAGTAGGAGAAATAAGCAATAGGGTGCAGTGCAGGTCAGGTAAAAAAGGTAGGATTTGATAGAATCTTAGGCCTCGGTTCTGCATTAACCGAGGCATAAACCTATTTCAACACCGGTTCTGTTTAGAACCAAAACACTAGATCATGTGTCAGGCCAAAACGCAGTTTTGCAGAGGATCGGTTGACTTTTATTACATAATATTAGACATCAGTTATGCTTTGAACCAAGATAATATGCACTAGGAGTTCTTCACAAACCGGAGCATATAAGTTCGTCTAATAATTAACTGTTGTAAAATAAGTACAACTCTATACATAAAATAATAATTCAAAAAGTCCTACATGTAAGATTTCATTTTATACCATAAAATATAATTTTTGTATGTATATGTTGGGATTGACACATACAATAGTTGTCCACTTTTCATCTAACATATATTACATATTTAAGTTGTGACTACAATATTTATCTAATACTCTTCGTAATAACCTCTATAATGGAAATTTTATTGTAAGCATATTTCCTTTTATCTTCAACCAAGTGCACATATAATTTAAAAGTCTAGCAGTACCCCTTTCTAGCTAAGAGGTCAATCATCATCGTGTTCATGTCCAGAAATTTATGTTCTTTTTTTGCTCAGTCTCTTTTGTACAAATTATCCTTCACAGGCATTCCGCTAACTTCATTTTGTTGTTTTTTATATCTTGATTCACTGATATAAAAAAGTGTTTCTTCAATACTATTCATCCTCTTCTTCCTATTCAGCATTTTGAATCTCTTAAATTAATATATATATATATATATATATATATATATATATATATATATATATATATATATATATATATATATATATATATATATATATATATATATATATATATATACTTTATCTCTTTTTAATATGAACCACTCCCTCTCCCATTCCAATTTGCAAACCCATTTATATTGTTTTATGAATTACAAACAGATCAAAAATAATATGCAATAAACCCTTCTATCAATAAAGCAATTATTAGATCTTTTAGAATAAATCGGAAATGAATCTATTAATAAAGAACAATTAATAAATATGAGTATATGATTTATTTCTTTATATAGAACACTTTAAGTTCTTTTGACTTTTTTTTTATGGAACAGAAAGAAAGAATAGGATATAATAATGGTGCTTAGATGTAAAGATTATAACCTCTTTATATAACCTACATCGGTTATTTTTTCTGAGTTTTAATAATTTTATTACCTCTTCAACAAATTAAAATTATTTTTAGTCTTTACACAATAAAAATTTCATTACATATAATTCCTTAACCACGTTTACTCTATTAAATTATTTTATAATTTACTAAAAAAATACAATAAACCCTAGTACATTTGTTTATATATAACCTAAAATTATTAACAATTTATTGTCTAACCAACCCTATAATGATTCACCTAGCTTTCACTACACTTCTTGTCATTGTAAATAAGAACACAACAACATTTTCATTAGCTAGATTGTGAATTTTGAGTTATGCAACTCTTTCAAGGAACATAAACATTAACAAGGAGGTTTTTTCTAGCTAACACATTATTGTATATAAAACAAGGCATAAAAACCTAAACACAAGGAGAAACTTCACATCAGGAACATGGTCATCTCTACTAAGATTGACGTTTATTGTAGAAGCTAGCGAAGTTCCTTCACATGGTGGCTTGTGAAGGTTGGGGAATCCACAGTAGATGTTTTACGGGGAAGAAGTGGCACACTGGATCTTGCCCAGCTTTAATTCCAAGTTGCCTAAATAAAATGTGGTTTGGATCCCAATCTGATGTGTCTAAATGACAGATGCCGAGAGCTTCAACTTTGTTTTCTCCGTTCTCACTACCTAATGAGACCTTGAACACCTTGCTCCCTGTGGCTATGAAGTGACAGTAATGAATGGCATAAGGGTAAGTTAGGGGATGACAAGCCACCCATTTAGGAGCATCGATATCTTCTGATACATCCAAAATGGTGAACTTTTGTAGAGGGACACCGGAGATTGTGGGGAGGCTAGTTGTCAGAAGGTTGTGCTTGGTCTCTGAACCAATGGTGGTGCTAACGAATTCGAGCATGGACTCTAGAGAGGTGGCACAAATCTTGGTCTCTCCTGTGATGGGTTCTCCTTCACATTGTTCAAGTGTTCCTCTCATGGCAACAGCTTCGGGAGAATCTTCTAGGATCGAGAAGAGTTGAAGAACACTTGGAAGTTGTGAGCTTGAGAAAGGAATAGAATCAGCTTCCTTTCTGGGAAGAAAGTGAGAAACCTCTTCGATGGGAAATTGCAGTGTCATCACATTCCCAACATAAAGATCATTCAAAGCGAAAAATCCTGCCTTGAAAGCCTCTGTATGATCCAAGCTGGAAGACTTTTTCAGATCAGGTTTGGGATCGGTTCCACCATATGTTATGTAAGGTTTACTGGTATCATCATAGGATGACTGTTTTGGAAGTTTCTTGGAACCATAGGCAGTAATGTAAGGATGATTGGCTTCATTGGCATGAATGGTTCCACCATATTGTGTTATGTAAGACACAATAGAATCAACGTCGGGTGATTCCTTTGAAACTTTCTTATAACCAGTAATGTATGGCACAATATGATCAACATCGGATGATTCCTTTGGAACTTTCTTATAGCCAGTAATGTAAGGCAGAGTAGGATCAACATTGGTTGATTCCTTTAGAACTTTCTTATAGCCAGTAATGTAAGGCACAGTAAGATCAACAACGGGTGATTCCTTTAAAACTTTTTTATAGGCAGTAATGTAAGGACGATTGGCTTCTTGTGCAGGAGCAGCTCCACCATATTTAGTCACATAAGATAGAATGGCATCATCATTTTGTGACTCTTTTGAAGCTTTCTTGGCATCATAGGTAGCAATGTAGGGAAGATTGAGTTCATTGGAATGAGTGATGTCACCATAACTAGTTGTAGATAGAGAAACATCACTATTATGTGACTCTTTTGGAGTTTTGTCGACACCATAGGCAGTAATGTAAGGGTGATTGAGTTCATGAGAATGAGTGTAACTTGCTGTGTAAGGCTGAGTGAGTTTTTGACGGTGATGGTTGTGCTTGGTATCTGTATATGAAGCTATATAATTTGGTTCAACAGATTTTGAATTGGTTCTATAACTCAAAATGTAAGGTAAATTGCTAGACACCACTGTTGCTTTGGCTTCATCCACCTGCTTCTCATCTTGCAGCTTTACCTTCATATCTCTTGCTTCAATGTTGTGTTCATTCTACAATAAAATTCAAGTCAACGAAAATAAAATAAGAGATAACTTTTATATATTTATATATATATATATATAGATAGATAGATAGATTATGGATTAACAAGTCATTTTGTAATTAAAAATTAAAAAAAAATACTAAATATAACGATATTATCATGTATAATTAAAATAAATAAATAATTCTAAAAATAGATAATAATTGATATCATTATAAAATTAAAAGGAATTTTTTCTTTCTTAAGGTAACATAAGAATTTAGAAGAAAAACTAATATAAAAAATAAACACGTCACTTCAATCTTAATCTGTATATGAATATAAAATCAAACGTGTCAAACTTAAACAAACTTTTATTTTATTTAGGTCACATTTTCTCATGTATAATATAATTTACATCATATAGGTTAAACATAAATGGGACGAAAACAAAGATAGTAAAAGGAAAAGTTTAATTAGGTCGTGTTAACTGTGTCTTAAGAATGAAACAGAATATACTAAATATTTAGTGAATGAATTAGTAAAACAAATTTTCTTGTAGTGAATGAATTAATAAAACAATTGTATTATGTTTAAAATATACACACTAACTATTTCTAAGAAATTGTCACAAAATTGCAATTATTGCATTCAGAAATAAATAAATTGGATATAGCATATATAATATCAATATTGATAAAATCATATTAAACCGACCCCAACAATAGACTTATCTACATATCAAGAATTCAAAACTAATTAAAAGAAAATAAATGGATATGGATGAGTGAGCTAGTGACAGAATATTAGAAAAAAGGTGCAAAACAGATATACTAAAAAATGTAAAACATATTTTATAAACAGTTAAATGGTGCAGAAAAGTAGGTATACTCCTTCCTATAATGAAATATAAAGCTTAGGAGAAACTTATATAATAAATATATATAAATGAATTACCATAATTAGCAACAGAAGGAAAAGAGAAAGAAAGTGAAAGCCATGAGTAGCAGCCATGTTTCTGATATATATCATGAAACTAAGATGAGAGTGTACTGATATCAGAACTAACCAACCTTTTTATAGATGCTAAACATCACCTTTCATCCATTAATTACTGCATGTGGGTTATACAATAATAATATTACCATTCCACCGTACCAATGCTTCAAAAAATCGAGCATATATATAATATAATTATGTACATCATTATTGGAGATATCACCTATGTATAAAATCAATTTTTGAGAGTTGGCTTTGGAAAAATAAGTTAAATTTAAATTCATTTTTTAAAAATTATTGAAGTTTATTTTAACAATACTAGTTAGTCTTAATCGTCATATATTAATATTAGATACTTATTGAAATATCATTAATATTTAATCTCATAACTAAAAAAAATTATAATATATAAGTGAAAGCAAATAATATTTTACAAATTAATTTTATTAAATTTATTAAGTTTAAAGTTTACTTTTTAATATTTTTTTATAAATCAATTTTATAAAAATTGAATTAAATTGATTTATTTTTAATAATAACCTTTAATTTTATTATTTTAATTAAAATACTATTATTTAAGAAATTTCATCATTTAAGTGAGCCAAAACAATACTTTGAGCAATAACATGAAAAAATTAATGGTATAAACCACAATGAAGTTAAACAGCCTATCGGTATGTCATTCAAGTTGATAGTTAACTTATTTTTTTCTCTTTCAGAAAATCATAAAAGAAAAATACATAGAGATGAAAATAAAAATATTTTAAATATTTAATCTAATAAATTTGTTGGTATAAATTTTATTAAATATATTTAAATTTATAATATAATTAAAATAAAATAAAATTTAAAAATAATTTACAGTAACTGTACAGTCATGTTAAAATGAATCTTCAGGCATCTTCTTCCATCTTCATTTAAATGTACAGTTCCATTAAAAGGCATCTTCGGTGAAAGTGATGTACGCTTCATCAATAAGAAACTTCCGTCATTGGAGACAAAAGCTCTTAGTCAACTCTAAGAAATACTTTTATATTTTTTTTTAGATAAGTTTACCCATAAAACAAATTATTTTTACTCACAAAACATTTTGCATGTAGCAATTAATTATAGGTAATACCCATTTTGAACACCAAAAATTAAAGTAGATAAGGCCCACTTAACAAAATAAAAAAATATAGAAAGTTTGCTTCACATGTGGATCTGTGCTGCATGTGATAAGCTTGTATAGTTTACCACAATTATTGTGGTTTTAATAATTTTATCATTCCTCTAATTATTGTGATTACATATTATTGTTTTAACAGTTTTGCCAAAATTTATCAAAAACGTCAAATAGAAAAATGAAAAAGTTATTCGTATATTAATATATTTTTAAAAACTATATATTGCTAAAATTATATATATATAATACTAATTAAGTATCAAATCACATTAAATTATATAAATATATAATCTACGTGAAATGGAAGTTTGGTGTAAGTGTTATATATAAAGATAAAGAAATAGATAGAGTAAGACGGAAGATATGGAGTTACTAAAAAAAACGAAGAGTTATTGTTGTAGTGTGTGTATTTATTATAATGGTCAACGATGAAATAGTATTTTAAATAGTCATATTAAAAGAGATAATAAATATTTTTTGTTTGGTTTCGAAGGGAGGAAAGAAGAAGACTCAATTATAAGAAAAAAGAAATTATAACTATTTAATAGTGGTTTTATTTATAAATAGATTGAAATAGTTCTTTCAAATTTAAATATCTTCAATGTAAATATTAACACTTTATATATGTTTTTGTTTAAATTAAATGATTAAATATATTTTTATCTCCTAATTTTATTAAAGATTTGAATTTATCTTTTTAAAATTTTGATTAAATTTAATGTCTTAACTTTAAAATATGTAAATTTAATTTTTTTAACTAAATTTTGTTAAATTTATTTAATAAATATATTTTATAATAATATTTAAATTATTTACATTAATTAACACATTAAAATTTCAAATAAATTTAACAAAATTTAATTAAAATAACTAAATTTACACTATTTTAAATATGAAGAATTAAATTAATCTAAAATTTAAAAAAAAAAATCAATTTTCTTAAAAGACTAAAAACATGTTTAACCATGAATTAAACTATCACTGATTAATAGAAAAACACCACTCTTAATTATTAGTTTTTGTTTTAGCTTAACGTGTATTGCTCACAAATCCATGTTAAGTAAATTTTCAAGTGCCTATGACATAGTAAACATGGAAAGGTATCACATAATCTAAAGAAACTTATTTATGTTTATGACGAAATTAACAAAGATATAATAGTCATTTGATGATTCAGAAGCTCTTTAATACTTCTATTGAATACCCCAAAAAGGGAAAAAAGAAACATGAGATTAAGTAACGAATAAAAGGAACTACATAATTATAAACACCAAGATCAAACCATTCCATGGAAGTAATTTTCAATAATAGCAACTACGAGGAACTAAGAAAAAAAATATAATTCTCAACATTTGCACATTATCATTAATTGATGAAATTCTACAATATCAATTTGACAGAAATTAACATTTTCAACCACTTTAAGATGTATATCCTGCAAATAATTTGTGATCAATACTCTGTTTCCAGGACACCATCAATAAGACCAAACTCCAAAGCCTGCAAAGAGAAAAGGTAGTACAAAAAACATCCAGTAAAATATAAAAATTGAGGAAACAAAGATCAAAACAAAAATTGCAGCCTTAACTGAAACTAAACACCTTAATAATCTCCTCAGAAAATAGACAACATAATTATTTAGATAACAAGTACCAAGGTGTTTTGAGATGCATTAATTTTATAGATTAATTAAGTCAATCACGCGGTACAAACTAAACAGACAATCCAAATTTTAACTGAAACATTTACTTAATTTTCTTTTCCTCTAAATTTTATTTCCTATTAGCAATACAACAATTTTTGGTTTCTCTGAGAACTTGTCCAATTCAATGAACTTATGTCATGTCACTGCTATAGAAGGAAAACAGTTCTCATTACCTCAGAAACAGACAGAAAACGGTCCCTTTCTGTGTACTGCTGCACCGTCTCTAATGGCTGCCCCGTAAAAGCACTATACATCTTGTCAATTTTCTGAAATCCAAATAGAATGAGTGAATTGAGCATAGCATTCCAAGAACTGTAAAATAAAACTATGACAAGGAAAAAGAAGCCACAGAAACTTGGGCACGTCATGAAGAAAATATGTTAACTTAGTGTCACACAGAAAAATGGAATTCTAAGATCATAGGAGCATTAAAGTTGCCCACAAATTATCACAATGGTGCAAATCAGAGGAAGAAAGACTAACATGGCGAGATTGAACAGCTTCATTCACTTGGCGTCTGACATCCTCAACATGACCCTGCAGTGAGATTAAGAACAATCAGAAAAGAAAATATCTTGTGTTGACCAAAGAAGTTTACATAATACCCAAAAAATAGATCCTACTCGCCATCAATCAAATTTTATTCGTAAATGCTTTGATACATCAAATTTCCAATTGCAGAATGCATTACAATTAGCATGGAAGATGACTTCAAAGTTCAAACATAAGATTCACATTGGAAGATATCAGGCTTCCAATATAACTTTTTGATGATCCATTGCAAATTGTCAATTAAATTAGCTCCAATCTCAAGTCTGGAAACTCAGGTTCACTAGTTTCATAAAAATTTGTTACTAGTAAGAAGGAAGGGGAACATGATGTGGGTTTGACCACTTTCCTCATATACTAGATGGTGCAAAGATCAAATTTTGTCATACCTCAACATTACTATTATTATTAAGATATAACTTATCACTTCATTTTTATTACTTTCTTCCTGCGTTTAATTAGTATGGTAGATTGTTCTATTTCAAGAATTCTCGGTTCCAATAGCAAAGTTTCAGAAGTTTCATTCTTACCCCACATCCACTCTGTGGTTGATGTATCATAATGCGAGCATTTGGCATCGCATAGCGCATTCCCTTCTCTCCTCCAGCAAGGAGAAGTGCTCCTTGGCTTGCAGCTACTCCAAAACAAACGGTACCAACCTTGGGCTTAATCTGAAAGATGGAGTCACCAAATTCTTTCAGGTAGAAACATCGACAACTGATAGGGAATTGAAGCAACTACAATAGGAGGGAAAATGTAACTGGACTTAAAGCTACTGCTTGTGTGCTTGTATTGGAATGGATGACAAAACTTTGATCTTACCCAAGACATGCAATCATAGACTGCCAATACTGAATAGGTGCTTCCACCGGGGCAATTTATATATACCTGTGACACAAGTAGCTCGCTATAAATCCCTTTTCACAACTGAAAGAAGCAAAGTAACCACAACAAGGCATAACAAACCAGTATATCTGATTTTTCATCAATAGTAGCAAGAGTCACAAGCTGTGATATAACTCTTTGAGCCACTTGTGAATTGACTGGCTGCCCTATGAATATTATACGATTCCTGAACAAAACAGATGACAGATCAATAGGTCCTCCGGGAGTCATCACTGCTGGTGTTATTGATGGATTCCCCTTACTGGCCTCAATTGCACCATAACTACAAGTAAACTGGAACATCAATAAGCTCTTTATCCATTCACTACTAAATACAAAAAATGTAGGCAGGGGAACTATGTGCATGTCCGTGAGGGAATACAAAAGTTAGTAAAAATAATCTGAAGTTTAGCTACAATGAAACTTGCAGAAACTAAGTGTATAGATAGGTCATGATGATTATTGCCATGCCACTGCTTATTAACAGATGCGTTAAAGCTTTGTTAATATTTCAAAGTGCACTCTTTTATAACCTAATTCACCTTTACACAGATACACTTCCCTTTTCCAGTTAATAATCATAGATAAACCAGGCTTTGAACAACGAATGATGGTCAACAATATGTATTCACATGCATCCTATCTAAAAACCACATAACACACGAAGCGCCTGAAAATGAAAGTGAACAAAACTTTACCTTGTGCTTGCACCATGGATACTTTTCTCATCAAATTTTAAAGGAAAGCCCCCAATTTTACTTGACAACCCTGCACAAAACAAAACATACATACGATAACATATTTTAGCGTTGCCATGTTCATAACTCATAGCTAAATACGCAAACAAAAAAACTTCTTATTTGTTTATATGATTTAGTTTATAGAGTTTCAAATTATTAGTGAACCATACGGCAACAATTGCTCAGAAACCTGGGCAGCAAGTAAAAATCCTAGTCATACAACGAGTAGTAACTGTTATTGCTAATTTGTGGAATTGTGGTCAAACTGAACTCTTGATTAAAATTCTTAAATTACGCAAGGCAGTTATATACACCCAGAACGAGGTTAAACTATCACAGCATAGAAAAGCCATCAAGTTTCGAATTGCAGTCGAAAAGAAAAAGTTGCCAAATTAGAAAGTTACCAACTTCTGATGAATTGCCATATGGGCTTGGAAAAGAAGAAGCTACCGAAGAGGGGTTTCTGGTGAAACGGGAGTTCAAATTTCAGGTTATGAAAAATATTTGTAAAAAAAAAAAGTAAAAGGCGAATTGGGTAATGTGAAAATGAACCTGTGAGAAAATACAACGTGGGAGGGAGTTCTGGAGCGAGAAGCTATAGTGAAGCTGGCGCTAGCGGGCACTGACAAAGCTTGAGGAACCATTGCTGAAACTCCGAAACAAGATGGAACAGAGATACTAAGCTTCAGTTAGTCCCCACCTAGATTAATGGTTTTGGTTTTGTTTCTCCAAGCCCAATGGACCTTTGTCATTTTTGGCCCATTTATGATATGGCCCGTTTTGTTCTTAAATATAATCACAAAGAATTAAAACAGATTGATTTTTATTTTTTAACAATTCTTTAAAAGAAATCAATTAAGTTTTCATTTTTTTAAATTTCCTTCATAACCAAAATATATTTTTTGCATTTAAATTGCTAGTTGATAAAGGTTTCAAAAATGACAATCTTTTTTACACATAAGTTTTCGCACTTAAATTAGAGTTTTTAATTTGTTATCTCATTTTAGTTTGACCTGTTTAATCCGTAAAATTAATAAGATGAGCTAACATATCAGCCTGTTTTTTTAAAATTAAAAATTAATCTAAAAATTAATTTTTTATCACATTATTTGAAATATATAAATATACATTAAGATTAAAAATTTAAATTATTAATACTTACACATTAAACTTTAAATAAATAATTTAGTATCTAAAAGTAATAATAGTTTTAATTTATTTTATTAGAGATATCAATTAGTCAATTAAAAATGTATAAAATATTTGTATAATTAAGTTAAATTTTAGATATAATTAAAATAAAAAATAAAAAATACAAATAATTAGTCTATGAATCAATTATTTGATGAGACGGACTAAGATTTCCAACCTCTTTTTAGTTACAATGAACCAGCAAGTTATTTTTCCTTTTTTGTGAATTCGCTAAAATAGATCTAAAATAAATAAAATCAGAATATATTTAGAAAGAGAAAATGGCACTTAATGGATAAATAAGCATATGTGTAAACAATTGATTTTTTTGATAAAGAAATTTTTCTATCGTTTTTTCCTTTCCATTTTTTTCTATCATTGTTTTTTTATATGCTTTATTTGATCTTGATTTCATGAGGGTTATGGATATGTATGATATTTATAAGTAAATTGAAAATGTAGATGCTTTTTAATATTCTTTGTAGGTATCATTATACAGCAGCAGTGGGCCTGTGCAATGGACTAATCCACCAGAAAAAGGCAAAAGAAAAGAGTTGAAAAATGACGTTAGAGAAAATTGATCAGAAAAGCTATAGCTAGCTATCATTCTGAGATGAACAGGGTAATGAAAAAAGAAAGGTAGGAAGAAGAAAAAAGGAGGCACATTGTTATGGTTGAGTTTTGACCTATTAAAATGAACAGTGGGAATAGTGGCAACAGATCATAGATCACTTTTCTTGATTCATATATTTTCCTCAATGTTTGACTAATATATGTATATATATATTATGGTGTTTGTTGATCAGATCATTTGACTCTTTGTGCGTCCCATGTAGTGGCAAACTGAAATTGTTGGCAAAAACTGTTGAATCTGCAGCAGCTGTCGTGCACCTCTAGCCTTAGCTCATTCCACACACCACTCAAAACTTTCTACCCTATAAAAAAAAATAATAATATTTTGATAACATTTTTTTGACAATATTTTAACATCATTTATGTTGGAGTGCAAACAAAGTCCCACATTGAGTGAAATAAGGACTGGTCAAGGGTTTATATACACCTAGATATCTCCAATGATAAGAGGCCTTTTGAAGTGGTACCAAAAGCAAACCCGTAAGGGCTTGGCCCAAAGCGGACAATATCTTATCATGTGTGAAGTTCTATGTATGTGTTGAACCTCCTCCCAACAGTGGTATCAGAGCCCATGGTTCCGGTCTGGTGACCGGGCTCAGACGAGTACGCCACCCCATGTTGGAGTGCAAACAAAGTCGCCCAAAGCGAACAATATCTTATCATGTGTGGAGTTCTATGTGTGTGTCGAACCTCCTCTCATTCTGTGATTGATCCAAAATTATTTTTAGTGATTATTTTGCGGAGTTTATAACCCCATCCCATTGAACCACTCAAACCTATGTTAAATTATTTGTTTCTGTTCAATATCTCACATACATAGATTAAAGGTAGGATTAAATTGTAACATAATGTACATTTCTTTTATTTAGTTAGTTCTTGTGAAGTTAAATAGATAGTGTAGGCAAGTTTTATTTCTCTCTCACACATCTATTACACTAATCTTACAATAAAAAAAATTAAATAATATCATTCATCCTCATATCTTTTTATATGTTTTTTAATTTTATCTTTATTTTGATAATTTAGTGTAATTAGGTCTTTTGTTTAGTATTATATTAACAACGTTAAAAAAAAATTATGTTAGTTTTTTGTAATATTTTTAAAAAAAATAAGTATTTATCACGTGTGAAATTGACTTTATATCATTGGACAAAGACAATATAATATCATAATACTATGTTTTACTGTCACGTTAAATATCATTGTTTTAGTTTCAATTTAACCAGACTATGATACATGATAAGTTTTATAATAATAAAACTCTGTTTTACAATAATAAAACTCGTACTTCTTTATTTGTCAAGAGATGAATATATAAATACATATATTATACAAATTAAGGAAAAGTTATGTCACTAAATATATTTCCAATTAGACTAAGAATAAAACTCGTACAAGTATAATCCTATCATACTTTTACAAATAACAGAAGAAATTAAATAAATCAATTATGTAAACTTTTTTTATGAATTTAAATCAATTTATAAAATGTTTGACTTTTTTTATAAATTTATATATAGGGTTAAGAAACAAAAATAGTTATCTCCACTAAAAGTTTTAATTAGTAAGTTTGTAGCTTTATCCAAATTAATTAAGAGTGAGATTTCATAAACTAATATGAGCAATGAGGACTCTAGTTCTCTTCTCCAACTCTCATTCCATTCTTGTTCTGTGCCATATATATAGATACGTCTCCGTATTCCTTTGCTCTGAAAATTTAACATTATTATATCAAAATCACATGATCTAGGGTTTTGACCCCAAATAAGGCACTGATATTTCCCAATATATTTGTGTGTTTGTGATGGGAGAAGATAGATATTGCTAAACTTTGTTTAAGCAATAATTATGGAAAAGCACTTGCCAAATGGGTTGCTTCTAAGGTTAATTATCTCTCCCCTTAAATATTTTTTAATGAGTTGAAAAATGAACATTGTTTAATCAGAGTGACGTACGCAACTTTTGGTGCCATAAATAACTTTCAGGATAGTCAATGGCAATTTAATTTTCGGTGATGAAATAGCATCAGATTTTTGAAAGAAAAACAAATAAAAATAGCACATTAATTAATTAAGAATTTGAACGAATTGAAAGTCCATTGGGAAAATTATATGTTACAGAGACAAGTAGGCGTTCTGATGCAGAAATTAAGTTGACTTTGGCATCCAGATAGATCACAACGCATCCATCACAGGACACAAGAAAACAGAAGCTAATATTCACAAAAAATAGTGCTTAATTACATGCCACGCATCAACCTATAGGAAGCAAAATAAAGTTTTTATTCCATTTCTTTATAGGCATCATAATCATTTTTTTAAGTGATGCACATTCAAGTTGACTTTCAAGAAAATGCCAACCGAGCATTTATCTGGGCTTTTGTCTTCTTCTCAATGAATCTAATGGGAAAACCCTACTTCAAACAGTCTCATATATTTAACAAAACTATTGTATAAAAGTGCTTTTTATTTACAAAGTTTCTTATTAACGAAAAGTGAAAAAAATATAAAAAAAGAAAGGGTGTATAATTAGAGCATGTTCATTACGAACTTTACAGTTGATATGTGTGAAATACCTATCGAAATTTTCGTATCAGATGACTGATATTATTTAAAACTGAAGCTAGAATAAAACAAAAATTTCCTTTCTTTAAATGATTTGATAAATCTTCTAACAGCCTTGAATATGACCATCTTTCGTGAGAGTAACATACATTTGCTTGGAATACAGAAAAAATAAAGTTATAATAATTATACTGATTTGAACCTTTGAACGACAAGCTTCTTCTTAAATGTTTTTCTTCATTTTTTACATCCATGGTGGTTATGAAATTTCCAAGATATACCTTTTTGTTGTAGAAAAGAAGAATATATATATATATAAAGCTATTTGTGGCAACACTGCCAATTAAAAACTGATAAACCAATATTCAAAGTTTTTGGTATGTCAGCATGACGAGTAACCCTTTACACCTCAAAATATGTACAATTTTGATATATGAGGCTTGGTTCATCGAATGCACAAGGACTTGTTCTAGTTTTACCTCTATAGTTTTATGTTAACTTGGATTATCAGAATGAAACTTCTGATTAGACAAATACCAAGAACACCTTATACCAGTAGGATGCATGAAAAAACAGCTTTTTACTGCAAAATTTACTCATCAAATATCAGCGTCTGAATTATATAAACGTGTCAAAAATAGGATTTTTAAATGACTAACTTTATACACAGGTCACAGTCATGACTACTAATTCCAAAGTCAATCCAATATTTGAACATATAATACAGAATTTGTGTACAAATGGTTGTGATGTTGCTTATTTTGCATGTTTATTGTAATGTTCACACAAAGCCTTTGCAATTGTGCAGCTGAAGGAAAGAAGGGAATTTGTTTTACAAAATTTTTTATTTTAATAGTAATTATGTTATTGATATGAAATATTTCTTATACGTAATTAAGTTAACTATATATGTATATATATATGTACTGATATATACTTTTCCTACCAACCAACTCAATGAAGATCTTTATCTCTCACATGTTTTACTTAAATGAAGTTGAAATGATTACCAGAAATATAATATAGCAATAGCGAAGAAGTGCCGTGACTTCTGCAAACTTATGCTGTGGAGTAGAGAAGCACTTCCACCGACCCTTTAAAGTTGGCTAATAATGATCACATCTAGTTCCATTATCTGAACATAATATATAATTATCTTTATCTTTCACCATTTTTTTATTTTCTTCTAAACACACATCTCAAAAAACACACCAAACTAAAGTAGACAACTTTCTGTTGTCCCATTTTGAATTCTGATATACATTTTTGTTTCCTGAACTTGCATTAGTGGACTATCATTACTTTAGAATAAAAAATTAGTGTAACTCAAATTTACTAAAGGTAGAAGGAAAACTGAGCAGAAACTATTGAAACTTAAATGCACGCACTTAAATGATGAATGTAGAAGTTGTAAAGGGTTGTGATTCTCAACCACTCTTTTTTTTCTTTTTCTTTTTGAGAAAGCATAGCCTTGTATTTACTCTTCCTATTTTTAAGTTTTTCACACACATAATACATTTCTTTGAGGGTCACTTCTGGCCTATAAAAGGGATGTTCAGAGACTGAAAATCCTAGCCTTCACAAACTTAATGAGAACTTCGTATCTTAGCAAAAAAATGAAGTCTAACTTTGCTTTTTTAGTAATATTCTCTCTTCTCCTGGTAAGCTTTTATGAGAGTTTATGCTATCTTATTATCTCAAACCTCTTTTATGATCATGTGTTGTTTAATGATGATCTTTCTGTTTTAGGTTGTAAACCTCAGCTATGCAAGAAAATACATGGGAGACTATTGGAAGAACATGATGAATGGCCAACCTATGCCTGAAGCAATCAAAGATCTCCTTGTTCAAGATCCACAAGAATCAGATGCAGCTGCAGTGAAGGATCATTTTATCCGGGACTTTGATATAAGACCTAATATCATATTATATCACACGCATGATATGTCCAGAAAGCAGAAGCAGCATGCCATGGCCAAGAAAATAGAAGAGCTTCAAGAACCAGGAAGACATGGCTGAACAAACCAGCATAAAAGCTCAAATCATTTGCTCATGGTTAGAGAAGGAAGACACACGTATCTCTACATAGTACATGACCCATGAACATCATGGTCTTTAGTATCTTGTAGAGTTATTCATGTTTCTAAATCTAAACCACTCTTTCTGTTGAACACTTGAACCCTTTATTAATACATGTATCTTTATGGCTATCCTTTTTTAGCTGCATATATCTGTGTCCTGCAGAACTTTTATAATCAATAGACATGATGCTTCTTTGGGCCTGTCATGATTACTCATCAGTATTCATATTTATATATAAAAAAAGAATATGTTAAGTCTTCAGAAAGATGTATACTTTTGATCATTAATTCTGATAATATTATCAATTTTACATATTTCCATCTCAGAGTTTCAAAGGAAAGAAAGCATATTAATTTCAGATCAAGATTTTATGAGAGGATGCAATTTATTCTTCCATGTGGATGAAGGAAAGATGATATATGTGCTGTGCTGCTAATTTTCCTGTGAAATGAATCTTCTCTCTTGGTTCCTTTCTCTCCTCAAACCAGTTAACTATTTAGCAAAACACTTAATTTATTTCCCTTGACAACTTGTTGTACTTCTCAAGCTGGTTTAGAATATATATATATATATATATATATATATATATATATATATATATATATATATGATTGCACTCATCTAAGAAAATGTTGATTTGTAAATACTATTAACTGTTGATGGTATTACAAAACAAAGAAATTTGTATAATAATGTAAGCAAAACGTGTTGTTGTTTTATATTTTGGGGCCCAGTGGAATCGGCGGTACGGTTTGTGTACTTGCAGAAACTTAAAGCCAACAATACACACAATTAGTTTCTGTTTTATCTTTTTAAGGTTTATTTGGGGTTGAATCAGTTTTTTTCTGAGAGTTACTCACTCCACTACCACCGGCTCCTCACCGCACCTCCCCATTCCCTTTTTGTCCTTTAATAATTTCAATCTTCTTCTTCTATATTGTGATTTTTGTTTACGGAAAGTATGGTGGTGATGTGTAAGGTTATTGTAGTGTGTTTGATCGGATCTCGACATGTACAATCTGACATGCTCATCAAATTTAAAATAACACTTATTGTTGCTTCTTTAAATTTCATTCTGCAATTATTTCTATTTTAATTAATTTTTTTTAAGGAAAAGAATGATCTAATAAATAGTTAGATACAATGGGTGCAAACTGACGAGGTAGCCATTGATTCTTTCAACAATTCTGGAAAGATAAAGGGTTAAAATATCTAGTACTTAGTTGTTTTTCATGTGACCCTAAATCTGGTTACAGTGCAATTAAATCAACCAAACCCAATTAATTCCAAAATGCCTATTTTCCTTTGCAAAGAACACTGATCTTTTCTTTTCCCCCCAAATCCTTGGCTCTCTTTCGCGGCCAAAAACAAAACCCAGTTGAGGGCTCTTCAGTCTCACGTTCTCTTCTTCTCTTTCGTCTTGATCCTCCATCTCGCACAAGGAAGGTGGTCTCGCGGTGGCCTCGTGGGAGCAAAGATGAAGATGCGACTGAAGCGCAACGAAGGCGCCACGACGAAGGTTTCTTCTCTCCATTCTGATTCGCGACATAAGGAGAAAGCTTCTACCTTCTCCTTCTTTCTCTGATTTCGATTGGGTTTTAGGGCTTCCTGTTTTCGCATGAGTGGTTTGGTTTTCTTCATTGGGTTGTTGTCTGGTTGATTGTTCTCTGAAGGAGGGATGAGGGAAACGTGTCGTTCTCGTTCTTGCAACGATTTGGAGTTCATATTTCATCTTGGAGGTTTGACTTCTGGTTTCCGATTCATGTATATCCTATTCTTCAATATTTTCTGGGAATGATTTTAATGCTCTACTAGCAAAATAGACCTAAATAAATTAGGTTTAATAGGTTCCGATATATTTGGGGGTTCTTTTCAATTGGGTCTTTCAATTTTGGAAGTGATGAATTAGGTTCCTAATTTGATCAATTTGATTCAATAATAGCATTTTCGTTAAATGCAGTTAACGACGTTAACTTTTTTAAACTGAGGCATGCAGGTGGCACCGTTTGAGCTGTATAGGTGGATTTTTAACATTTTTAATTGAAAAATATATTAATAAATGAAAATATAATTAGAAATTATTAAACCTATTAAATTATGTTAAACAATTAATAATATATAATTAGAAATATCTCGTTGTGTGGAAACCACCTTCTCCACTTCCCCTTCCTCTTCCTCACCTTCTCCTCTCTTTGGAAAATTTTCTTCTCACCCTCCCCCACCCAACTCCAATCTCGTTGTTGGAACTGATTGACGTTTCTGGTTTCTCTTTGTGCTCCAAGATTGTCAAAATCAGGTTTGATTTTGGTTTCAATTTTGATTGCTGATTAAAATCGTGTTCTCTCATGCAGAGAAGGGTTTGAGTGGTCAACATTGCATGGAGTCCGAGAACACAAACCCCATTTTTCTGTATGGTGAAAAACTGAAGCTTGATGAGCGGTTTTGTTGTTCTGTGTGGTGTAGGTATGGAGGCCGAAGAGAGGAACCAAAAAGGGTGCAAGGGCTCAAGGTTCCAGAGTTTTTCTTGCAGTGGGGGCACAGGAAGCGACTGAGATGTGTGAGGGTGGATTTCTCTGCAAAATTAGAACCACCCTTTTCATGAATGGTGATACCCATAGCTACAAAATTGGATTTCTCTGCAAAATTAGAACCACCCTTTTCTTTGTGTTCAGTTTCAATCGGCGTGGCCGGGGGTTGCTCATCCCAATTCTTTCTCGCACTCTTGGACCCAACCAGCGCATCGGAGACCTTCGAGATCCCGGCGACAATGGTGGCCATCTTTTTCTTCGCAGCGGAGTCCACCACCACCGGCGATACCTTGAGCCCGCTGGACAACCTCCTCCCAAGAGAAAGCGCGCCCGCTGCGGACTAGGTGACGACTACTGTTGGTGTTGTTTTGTTGGAATGTCTGACCGTGGTTTGAGAAAAATAAAAATAATATGATTATAATGGAAAAGAAGAAGAAGGTGAGGAAGGTTTGAAGTCAGAAGGGGATTTGGAAGAGGAAGAATGAGGTTTCCACAGTAGAGCTCGTGAAGCGTGGGGAGGTTTCCAAGCTCCGGAGGGATGTTTCCCGTGAGCTCGTTGTTGGAGACGGCGAGGTACTGGAGGTGCTGCCAGGTGCCATATTTGGGAGGAATCTGGGTAGAGAAATTATTAAACATATTAAATTATGTTAAACAATTAATATATTTAACAATTAAAAATGTTAAAAATCCACCTATACAGTGCCACCTGGATGCCTCAGCTTAAAAAAGTTAACGTCGTTAACTGCATTTAACAAAATGCTATTATTGAATTAAATTAGGGACCTAATTGATCACCCAATTGAAACGAACCCGCAAATATAGGGATCTCCGAACCTATTAAACCAATAAATTAAGGAGAACAAAAATTAAAAAAAGTTCAATTTCAAGCGCCAATCTTCACAGCAAACGCACCCTCACCAACAAAGCACCACCACCGCACTACCAACGCAGCACAAACACACAAGCAAAAATGAAAAAGAAAAAAGGAATGAAGTGGAAACGGATATGGAGAATGGTTGGGGGAAAACGAATATGGAGAATGGTAGGAGAAAAACGGATATGGAAGAAAGAGAGAACATAAGAGTTGGGGGTGGACTGCGACTGTTAGTTAAAACGAGAGGCAGGGAATTAGGGTTTTCATATAAAAGTAAAAAAAAAGTAAATGTTTAAAGTAAAATGGGTAATTTTGTAATTAACTTTTTTTTGGAGAGGTGTAGGGAGCTGTAGGAGTGGTGGAGGGAGTAGCTCTCTTTTTTTCTAGCTTGAAACAGATAATTTTGTTTGGATCCAAGCCCATTGGGCTTCACTGTGGATAGCCCATATTGATTGGAAGGATTCTTCAACCAGAAAGCTCACTCTGTTGTTGTCCATGTTCCTTCACACACTATTATCTCTCTAAAACTAAATAATTATCCATATATAAATTCTTATTACAATCAATAAATTCTAAAACTAAAGAATTATCCATATGTAAAACATTTTCTTTTTATTTTTTATATCTGTGTTCTTTCTTTTCCTTTTTTTCTCTTCTTCAAGTTCTCATTTTTCTTTTCTTTAAACTCATCAATAAAATATTTGTTATATGCACATTTGTTATATTTAAACTGATAAGTAATTTTAGCACTTGACATAAGTCAAAAATAAAAATTAAAAATAACTTAATATCAAAAGTCGAAGCTCTTGAAAAAATAGAGAGTATTTTGATATTTAATTTGGAAAAACATATATTGACATCAAACTAATAAAAAACTGAGTGATAAGTCATCTGGTTAATTGTTAAAGTTTACTCCCATAAAATCAAATTTGAGTTTTTACATTTTACGACTCCAAAATAAATTTAATAAAAAAAACCCAATTTTCTATCAAAATTCATATATCTCTATTAAAATATAATTATATTCTTTTATAGAAGAAAAATATACAAGTCCTCTAAATATTGCATAATTTTTCATTAACACTACAATTAACTCCTAGTACGCTACTTATTATAGTTTATGTGAAACTTAAAAAGAATATCTTAAAATAATTTGAAATATTTAAATAAAATAAATCTGAAATTACATTAAAATATACGAAAATGAGTTTAATACCAACATTTTATTCCTAGCCATACAAGCTTTATCTATTAATTAAAAAAATGTCTTGATAATGCCAATACAATTATATATATATATATATATATATATATATATATATATATATATATATATATATATATATATATGTATGTATGTATGTATGTATATATTGAAAGGTGACAGAGTGGAAAGTGGTAGATAGGGCACGCTGTACACACAAAAAAAAAAGTAACTTGTCAAAAAAAATCATATATCGTTGGGAGTTGTCACGTGCTCTACATCAACCCTTCTCAGTCTGAATGTTCCTCAGTTTCCGAAAGAAAATTTTGTAAATGTTATTTCTTAATTACACTATAAGGAAATGATTCATAGTTTAATAAGAAGAAAGAACAAAATGCTGCATATAAAAGCTTGCACCGAAGTGTTTTCCTTTTGAAAGCAGATGTTAACACCTAATTAAGTTTGTGCTTGATTTAAATTCATAAAATCATATCAAAATATAATATAAATCATTAAAAATTAATTTGAATTAAACACTGAAAGTCAATTTAATTAAAAACATCTTAAAAAGTAGGTACAAATAACAAAGTGAAAAGCAGCATGATTTTCCCAATACTTTTGGTGATTACAATGTTGTGTTTAAGCATAGGTTGAAGATCTGGCATTGGGTTTGTTTGTTGGCTTGAAAGTGTGTCTTCAGCTGCCATTCATATATCTCAAAATCTTTAGCTGACTGTCAAAGCTCAACCATTATATGAAGGCCTTCTCAACCACTTTAGCTGATACATCTTTCTCATATTCAGATAAATACCAAGCCAATCTTGCCCATTCTTCCACCCTATCATATGTGAAGTAACCCTATTTAATGTTTCTTGCTCAAATGAGTATTCCATCTACACTTACACATTGCTCAATTTTAATGTGTGGATGAGATGCTCATTTGGGCAAGCAATGTTAAAGAGTGGAAGATAATCATCATCAACACAACAATCACTTCTTTTATCTTTACTACTATATTCTATTTTCATATATTTTCAAAAATCTTATATCTCTCTTCTTTAATCTATTTATTCATATCTCTCCTCCTTAATCTATTTATCTATATATATATTTCAAAATAAAATCGTCATAGATTCATCAAATACTAAAATATGATTACTTCAAAGTGTTTGAAAAGTTCTATGAATTTTACTAAAATGTGTCATCTTTAGGTTTCTTTGATTCATTTCTAAGACTCTATTATTCCTTCAAACTTCAATGAGGCTTTACGTTAAAAATTGCTTACTTTTGCTGTTACTTTGTTTAGAAAGAGAAGAGCTTTTTGCGGGTGAGAAGAAGAGAGTGAGATGTGCATTATGGAGATGCAAGTGAAAGCCAGCGAGTAAAGACAACATTACAGCTAGAGCAGAGTACAGATTCAACAATGTTGCATGTATTCATGTCAGTCTTTCTATTTTAGATCTAACAATTATTACAGGATAAGACTGACAAAATAAATTCTTGACAGAGAAAATATCAAATGGATACATCATATAAATTGTAAGAAATTTAAAAAAAAAAACATAAAAGAATACAAGACATTCAATTATAAATAGAGGTAAGTCTTTTATTTTATAATTATATATAAGAATATGTGAAAATCATAAAATCAAGATTCTCTATTATTTCATAACTTTAGAAGCATAAAATTGCTCGAAAGTTACTATTATGATCAACCATTAATCTTATCTGAAAAGTGAATATTAGGAGGAGAGTCTATGTGGTTGGTTAATCATAATAATTTTTCGTGTAAAAAATCAATTTAAAAATTAACAGGTGCAAATTTAAATTTTACAAATAATTTTCTTCCGTATTTTAAATTCACAAGTAAATTATTAAAAACAAAATTTCAACCAAATTTTCCTGTAAAATTAAATTTTTTTACTAATATTTTTATAAGAAATTCCACAAGAACTCTTTTATAATAAACTTTTAAAAGCATGTAACTGTTATTCTATGTCTAGCATTATTATATACAAAATATTAAATATCTATAAAAAATGTAAAACAGTAATCAGAAAAGATAATAAAAAGACACATGTCATTTTCTTAGCAAATCATGTAAAATGATCTCAAATCCCAATAACAAAATTCAGCCATTTAAGACAAAAATTCATTACGTGTAAGTTTAAAAACTGACACGTGTCCCACTTTTTTTTATAAATTGTTTTTATTTTCCTTCAAACCCACTCTGTTTAAAAACAATTTTTTATAATAAATTATGTGTCGCTGGATATGTATATTTAAAATTGATCGATCATATGTTAAAAAAACATTTTTTTTTCATACATTTGTTAGGTTAATATTTCTCTGTTCATTCGTTATCTGGCTTTCTCTTTTTTTTCTTTCATTTCATTTTTATGTTTTTTTATCTGTGGTTTTTTTTGTTTCCCTAATATTTGATTGTATTCATTTTCTTTTGTTAAGGACATCTTTGGTTTGTCTAATTTTGCATTGTTGTTCTTCTTTTTGCTTTGAAATGGTGCTATTGTAAAAGGTAATATTTCCGATTTTGTTTGCTTCAAATATATGTTTTTCTTTTTAGTCAGTTGTTGACTTTTTTTGTGCTTATTTTTTTTTCTTCAAGGACTGTTACCTTTGTTGTTAAAGTTAAGTTTATATAAATTAAATTGGGGTGATTTATACAATAAAAATTTTTTGGTATAAATTTTTTCATCCAATTTGAAAGTCTGAAAGTTTTTCTAACCACACAAGAGCTGTATTATTCAAATTGCCCAATCAATCATTCGGTCACACTTCCACGTGACAAAGAAGAAGAATTATTAATCGATAACATAATTCTAATTTATAAAACTAATTATAATCTTTTCTCTTATTTTCATAAAAAAAAAAGACTGTATAACTCAGTATATTATATAGTTTATTAAGTAGTAATATTTTTTCCACGACTTATTAGACTCATAGGTCCTTAGAAGTTTAGTAGTTGTACAAGCCTGAACCTCTTGTTCATAAGAAGTAGACAATTTACACATACCCATAACAAGTTTTGTATTAACTAGTACCTCCAGACACAGTACTTATTGTAGCAAGCAGACATCAGAAACAACGTACGTAAGCACAACACAATCACATCACATGGTTGAAAGACCGTGCTGTTCAACTTTGGGAACCAAGATGAGATTATCTGCTGGGAAAAAGTGGCACACAGAAGTGGTTCCTGGTTCAACCTTCAGAACTTGAAATGAAACATGACCATGACCCCAATGGGAGGTATCCATGTGACAAACAACCATAGCTTCCACCCTATCCCCGTTTTCACCACCAAGTGCCACCTTATACATCTTGTTCTCACTCTCTTGGCTGTGACAGTAGAAAACAGCATAAGGGTAAGGCATGGTGTGGCAAGCCACCATCTTGGAAGCTGGGATCTCTACTATGTTTTCGAAAGTGTAGTTTTGGAAAGTGACACTGGATTTGGTTTGGTGGGAGGTGGTGAAAACTTGAAGTTCGTGTGTGAGGCCAAGAATGGTTTGAGAAAAGTCAAGCATGGATTCTAAAGAGGTGGCGCAGAACTTTACCTCTCCTTTGATGGCTTTACTCTCACATTCCCTCAGGGTGTCTTCCATGGCTTTGGCTTGGGGAGAGTTTGCAGAAAAAGAGAACACTTTTAGGAGGTTTGGGAGTTCTTTCAATGAGAAAGGGAGTGACTCAGCTTCTTCTCTCGGCCATAACTTCGGGGAGGTTGCAGGGTCCCTCTTCGGAAAATAAACTGCCATTGTTTTTCCAATCTTCAAATCTTCCAAGGTGAGGAACACCATCACAGAAGGGTTCATGTGATCCGTGTGGGAATGAACATGTGCATGTTCATGTTCTGTGTGCACTGTTTCATGATTCTCATCAGAGATTGCTTCCAAGATTTTGTTTTCTGTTCCACTTCCAACCAATTCCCTGGCTCTAGAACACTGCACAAAAGTTCAACAAAGAATACTGGTTAGATTGGAATGAAACGAAATCTCAAGGAAGATATTGGCATAATAATGTACCGTGATTATCAGTAGAAGAAGAAAGATGATCCACGGCTTATATTTTTCGCCCATGTTTCTGCTTGCATGCACTGAACACTATCTTCAACTTTGCCTACGATAACAAAACCACCGTCCTATAGTGGCTTGAAACAGATCCTGTAAAGAATTGCTCACGGACCAATCATATTACACTCGATACATGTTTTCATTTACCTCGTTTTCCCATACTTTTCATAACATTAATAATAAATAATAATTAATAAAAACATATTCATAGCCACCAAAAGGTACCCTAACACCTAATATACATGTAGAGAAAAAATAAAAATATTTTAATTAATATATGTATATGTTATACTCTCTTCGAATGTGATAGGAGATGAATCCATAGACATGTTTCCTAATTTTGTAAATAACTATTTCTTACACAAAATATTGTTTTTATTAGTCGATAAAGTATAACTTTTTTCATTGGCTTGAAACTAAAAGAATTACATAAACACAAAGTGAATAAAAATGTTATTTGTTTTTATAATTTAGTACGGTGATATAAGGGAATTTTTATTGTCTTTTACAGCATTAACAATGGTTGCGCAAATACTTTTTTAATTTGTAATCTTATAGTGTAATATAAATTTAAGAATAGTGATTATTTTAAAATTAAGATGACTAATGAAAAAATGCTTAACTTTATTTTTTGTATGTTCTGATTGATTCATACATTTATGTTGTTTATATACAAACAAAATAAGCAGTCTCACCACATAAAAATTTGGTTAAACAAATTAGTTAATCTAAATAATCGTCTGTAAAGATAATCTTGACGAACAAATACATAAATGATCAATATTAAATCAAAAGTGATATCATTATTAAATAATGATATATTTTGCTATTATTGGGAAATCACACCTACTACCATTTCCTATAAAAGAAGGTACAATTATTGAGCAATTAACAATATAATTTTTATTTATTAATTAATTTAAAATTTTGTTTATTATTTATGAGTAATATTTTTAGTTGAATATTTGGATGAAAGAATTTAGGTCCGTGACTCATAACCTGCATGTTATCTTTGTAAGTAGTATTTGGGCAGGTATGAACTTATTTTCGAGCAAAATTCTCTACACTATTTGGAGGGTAGATGGGTTTAGCTAGCAAATAATAAATAGATTCAACTCAAATATATTTGGATAAAATATATTAAATAAAAAATAATAATTAATGAGATTTTGATTTGTTCTAAGACTATTTCATATTAGTTTCTTATTGATTATGATTTTAAAAAGTTGTTTTAATTTGATTGAATTCACTTAAACTTAATTAATTATGAGACACTTGTAAATATGTAAATTGTATATGTCAATTTTTATAAGATGCAGTTGTTACCAATGAATTTTTTTATAATAAATATATGAAGCATGTTCAACTCTAGCGATTATATATTAACAATAGTAATAATGTATTATATGTATTAACAATAATAATCATATATATATATATATATATATATATATATATATATATATATATTAATAAAAGTAATAATATATATTAACGACTCTATTAAAACGAACACCAATGCTCTTATAACTTTTGCCAAACAAATTATCGAAGCTACTTGATTTAACTTAATTGATTTATTTCCAGATAGAGAGAAAGGGAAACGATAATGTGATTTTTCATATTACACTGAAGCCCAGATATTTATTTATATTGACATATACTAGCTTTTCTTAAATTCTTAATAAGCTATAACATTGATATTTGATCATTTACAAAATATCGTAAATTTGAGTCTACTAAACTTAAATATCTAATAGAACATTTTAACTATTTTATTTTTATTTTTTATAATAATAGAACATTTTTATTATTAAAATTTGTTGTATTTGATGTTTTTTTTATATAAATAAGGCTGATAAATGAGTTTTCTGAATATTTTTTGTGAGTTTTATAAAGTTTTAAGAAATATTCGTAAAAGAAGTTCTTCGAAATATAATTTTGTTTATGATATTTTGATATAAGCATGATGTTAATAATTTAGTTATTAGGTGTTTGTCTAAAATATATTAAATTATTGGGAGTGAAAGAAACCCGTCCTTAGTCACATGAACCCATCATGAATTGTCCAATGTGTTTGTATTATTGTCGTCGTGATGCTCTTTTTTTTCTTTCCATTATATAGAAAGATATTCTCTAATCCGACACGATCAAACAAATCTTGTCGCATTGTTCATAGAAATATAGATATTGATCTACTCATTGTCCCAAATGTAATATATTTTATTCGATTGTTTGTTTTATATGTAAATCTTCTTCACATTACCTAATATATTTGTATGATTTTACAAAGTAGTTATATAATATAGGATTTGTCGCAGTCAGCAGTATCAAAAGAAAATCCTAAGATATAATTGAAAATTAAAGAACACAAAACGTTTTGAAACAACCTACGAGGTAATATAGTATATTTAAGATTTAACCCAATCATCTAAGAAATCATCTTGAATCGTGAAGCCTATATCTGTTTTTTTTTAGTAAATAACATTTATGGTGTGCTTAACAGTGGATCTAATACTCCATGGCATGAGTCTATAAGGTGACACCCTTCCTCTCATTTTTTACATCAAAAAAAGGTGAAAAAGGAGGAGACAAATTCTAAAATATATTATTGCTACTTGTGTTTTAGAAAATAAATAGAATTGAAACAATTTTATCTTGCACTGTAATTTCATCATTTGTTTATTATAAAATGTTTAGTATGAGGAAAATCTTTGGTTTCCTAAGGGATCTTGATTTCTTTTTTTTAAGAAAATATTGGTGGGAAACATTTTGATAATTTTTTTACCTGTATGTTTTCAATTAAATTGTTCACATTGAAAAATTAAATTTTCTACAGTTTTATCAATAATTGTTTAATTATAAATAATTGTGATTTTCTCAAACTATTTAATGTTTATTTTTGTTAAAAATGGGCTTTATCTTAACTCAATCTTATAAAATTGATATGTAAAATAAGGTTTGCATCCACTTATATATTATAATTTGGTCTTATCTCTCTAGTCGATTGGAACTTCCAACACACCCCCTTCATATCAAGAGGTATAAACATCTATTAGAAGTGAGTTTTAGTCTAACTCAATCCTACAAAATCGACTTATAAAATAATGTTTACATCCATTTATATATTATAATTTGACTTTATATCTAATCGATTTAAATTTTTAATAGTTTTAGGGGCTAGTTTCATAAAAAAAAAGTTTGAATTGAACTATTTCTATTTATAAATGAAAAAAAAAACTGTTAAATTGATGGATAATAATGCAATAAATAATTTTCAGTGTAAAATTAAATATCAATTTAATGGTATTCCCAATAAAGGGTATATGACAACTATAACGTGTAATATAATAAGTAGAAAGATTCTTCATGATTCAATCTATTATATTTTCGAATTTTACAATAATTCTTCAATAAATCGAGAAAACACAATCCATAGATCTTGAACTGTACAAGATCTTTTATTATTACTTATGAAATCCTGACACCTGTAATCCTCTTGACAATCTCAGTTATGTTGAAATAAACTATATAAATTTTAAAAAAAAAAACAATATCTCTTGAATTTTTTTCTCACGTGAATATTTATTGTATTAGAGTTAAGTACAAACAAGAAGTTTATAATTAGAGGCACTTTATTTCGTTTAACTAGCTGTGAAAAGAAAGCCCGAACTCAGGGTATTATAAATTTTTAAAATTTCATCTTTATTTCTAAAAATTGTGGGAGAAATCTAAAAATTGAATCTGAAAATTGTGTTGAGATATGTAATTTAAACCTAATTCAATTTTATAAAAATTTAGTTTATTAGATGAAGTTTATATTTATATATTCTAAATTAACATTATTTATAATTAACGTAAAATTTTTAACAATAAATTAGAAGTCAACCAATAAATAATTTAATTAAAAATTTTATAGACACTTTGTTTCTTGTATTTGTTTAATCAATATATGGTTATATGTTATCTAAAAGCCTTCAGTTTAAATAATCATAGGGAGAAGTTTAGTTGTTTCCTCCATATACTTCTACTTCATTATTTCACTCATAACGAAATACAAGTATTTTTGTTTGAGCTAAGCACTAAAACAAATCACAGTATCCAATTTTGATACGGTTAAACAATTTAAAAAAAAAAGTAAAGATATTTATTATTTTTAAGATATAAATTGTTTGTATAAACTATTTTGATCTTACTTTCAATATAAAATCTTAAAATTTATAAATTTTCTTTTTTTCTTTACGTGATTCATCTTTAGTCTTGAAACTTTTAATTCATTTTTAAAGTTTTAATCTTATTTCCATAATTTTTAAATCGTTAGACATATCATTTGACACATTTTTAATATACCTAAATCTTAAATTATTTCAATCATTTTTAAATCATTACCTGCTATGTCATTTGCACACTTTTAATATGGCTAAATATTAGAATCAATACCCAAATTTAACACACTGGTATGTAAATTTCAAGAGACAAATATCCTTGGAGAAAAGTTATGCATTTATTTGTTATTATCTTCATTCGGGTGGACCAAATAATTATGTGCCAGCTCTTTCAATAATTTTCTAGCCATTTCAGCATTAAATTAACTCAAGAATATGCTATCTATCACATGCTGGCTATAAATAGCAAGTTGATATCTTCCTAAAATCATAAAGAGATTTTCTATAGTATCACAATGAGGCCTTCTCTTGCTATGTTTTCTCTTCTATTTGCTTTCTTGGTATGTTCACCTTCTTTCACACTTTTATATTTTCCTTTATTGTCTTAACAATATTTTATTATTACCTATTCCACATGGTATTCAGGAGTCTAAATCAAAGTGGGTAATCAACAAATCATTAGTTCGTCTTTTCTATACAATTGTTGCATAATTAAACATTTTTAATTATTTTATTTTAAATGTATATTATATAGATTGATCATGAATCATAGAATAAACAACTATTCAAAATCATAGAATATATATTGAAATAATTTGGAGTGAATGATTTAAAACAAGCGTGATAAAATTAATATGAGAAAAAATTGACATGCCAAAATGATTTATTTACTGTGTTAAACTATTCAAACGTAGTCCAAGGTTATTTTTAACATATATGTCGTAAAATAGAAATTTATCTAATGTTTTGGCTATGTTTATAAAGTAAGTATAGCTTTATTTTTGTTCTTAAACCTGATTTCATACTAATTAAAGACGTCAGTTAATTATATTAAATTTTATTTCCTCTTGATATTATGTTTAAAACATTTCCTTGAAAGAATTATAAAAGATAAAATTGCAATTATAAGCTAACCATTAATTAAAATTGAAGCATTTCATGAAAATGTTGTTAAATAAAGAGCATTTCAAAAGTTATTTGCATTTGAGAAAAAAAAGGGTGTGTGTTTTTATTGTTTATGAACGAGAAAAGAGAAAGTATAAGAAAAAAGTCATGATTATTTGTAGATGTGTTAAATAATATTAATCCTAGTTTTAAACAACTCTATTATTTTCAGTGATGGAATTATCTAATGTTGGTATGAAATTATATTGTGATTCGACATCTTGAGGATTTAGAGAAATTTGACGTACTTTTTTTTTTCTCTTATGATAATTTGTATGGAGAAGTTAAGTGGCACCATAGAAGCAAGGAAAGATCCTGGGCAGTATTGGAAAGAGATAATGAAAGACCAGCAAATGCCAGAAGGACTTCAAGGCCTTCTTCCATTTCAATTTGAAAATCATCCAAAGACTCAAGAGCAATCTGTTAAAGATTCCAAGCATGAATGCGAAGAACCTCTTGAACCTCGACCAAGTGTTACTAAATATAATGATTTGGAACCTCGACCAAGTGTTACTAAGTATGATGATTTTGGACTTAAGTTAAGTGCTAGCAAGAATGATGATATTGAATCGAGACCAGGTGCTACTAAGTATGGTGATTTTGAACCCCGACCAAGTGCTACTAAATATGATGATTTTGAAGTCAAGTTAAGTGCTAACAAAAAAGATGATTTTGAACCTAGACCAAGTGTTACCAAATATGATGATTTTGAACCACGACAAGGTACTACTAAGTATGATGATTTTGAATTCAAGTTAAAAGCTAGCAAAAAGGATGATATTGAACCTAGACCAAGCACTACAAAGTACAATGATTTTGAACAAAGACCAAGCACTACAAAGTACAATGATTTTGAACCAAGACCAAGTACTACAAAGTATGATGATTTTGAACCAAGACCAAGTACCACAAAGTATGATGATTTTGAACCAAGGCCAAATGTTTCCAAATATGATGATTAGCTCTTAAAAAAGGGAAGTCACTGAAGAACATTGTACTCTTATCTTTGTATCAAATAAATAACTTGTGTAAAATATTATCATCTCTGAATAATTTCAACTATCTTTCTAAAAATGGCTTATACGAATTTTAGTATTATTTTACAAATTTCAATATACAAAGAAAAAATTTGTAAACACAATAATGAAATATTCTTTTAACGATAATTCAAACACATTATAGATAAATAATAGTAACATCCATAATAAATATGATTGTTTAATCATGGAAATTTTGGAAGAATATACATTCTATTAATTTCTTTTAAGATTTAATTTAAATACATTTACAATGTAAGTTAATACTGTTATATAATCACGAAATACATGTAGGTGAGATTATTTATAACAGCCATTTTAAAAATATTATATTCATCATGATTTTTATTTGATTGATGGTATAAAAATATTTACATTGATGATTCATTAATGTGTTAAAAGGTAAGTATATTATCTTAGTTGAATAATGAAATATTTAATCCATGGATACTGTGTTTTATAATTTTTAATTTATCATAATTTGAAATAGATAAACAAAAAAAAAGTAGTATTTGATTAGAAGAGGGAATAATAAAAGTAAAAATGAGATCAAATAAGAATAAGGTTGTAGAAAAATGGTCCCGTTGCTTGTTAGAGTAAAAAAATATTTTAAATTTGTATAATGAAAAAGTAATTATGTTTATCTTTGTGTTCAACTTTTGTTTATTTTATGTATTTATTATTATTTTCAATTAAGTTTCAATTTTATCATAAATTTGAACTTTTAATTGAATTTTTATTAATTTTTGTGATCAATTAATCATTCAAAATTTTTGTATTCTTTAATTTAAGTTTCTATTTTTTAATATTTTTGTTAGATAGGTAATGCAAATATTATTTTTGTTTAATTGTCTCCACTTCTTTAAAAATGTTAGATTTTATAGTTATTGCATATTGGAATTAATTCGCACCAAGTCACCAACAAATTCAATTACTCCACTAATTGATAAATTTATTTAATTATTAAATAATTTTTTTAAAATAGTGCATTAATCCAACCTATAAAAAAAATAATCTACTTAATTTATTTAAAAATAAAAACACCTCTAGAAAAACAAATTAAAGCAATTATACTTCATAGTTATTTGATATGCACTCAATAAAATTATTAAATTTTAAAAAATTAATAAATATACTTACCTATAAAAATAATTACAACACAATGTCTTATAAAAACTCCTTTATATTATTATGGTTTAAGTAAGTCGTGTTAAAAGTGTTATAGTTTAAGTAAATTGTGTTAAAACGAGAAATTGGGTTGATTCACAACCGATGAGAAGTGAATTGTGAATCGAATGTTCTAAGAAAAGCAAAGTCTTTATGTAAAAAATGAAAAACTTCTTAAAAGTGGTTGATAGATAATTTAGATTATTACTTTTTTATAATTATATTTGAATCAATAAAAACTTTACAATAATTTTTTTTTCATAATAATATATAAAAATTTATGAAAAATATGATTTCATAAATTAAAATATAAAATTGATTACGTTAAGGTTGAATTAGGATTTCTTTATTTATTTCTAACACGAACCTATATATTTCTATTATTTCATTCTCATATACAATGAGCAGTGATCTACACAATAATGAAGGGTCCTATAAAGATTATGTTGATTTATCGTCAATTATTCACCTCTTATTACATGGTTTCAGGGGTTTAAAAGTCTTGAAAATTGACCCCTTTGTCATGCTTCATTCTTTTTCTTTAGATATTTTTTTTTTGTTGCGTAACAGCCTTTTATTTTCAATTTTTGCAATCTTTGCAAGGTGTTGCTCCCTACACCACCACGAACTGTTCTCAGTATCTACTCATTCGTATTTTGCCATTCAGTAAAATTTTATTTTTAGGGTTAATATTTTTTAACTTCTATCCACTCAAATAATGACCTATTTCTGGTACCAGGATGAATGCATGCAGCACGACAATCATAAAAGTTCTTCTTCGCACACAAGTTCTTCTTTCTTTCTTTAACGTTCAATTCTTCCTCTCTTTCATTGTTTCACCGTGTACTGTGAGAGTGTGGTGGAGTTTCATTTGGTGGTGTGAGAGTGTGCTTAGTGGGAGGTTGCAAAGGTCCATGGTGGTGCAAGAATCCAATGTTGTGAGAGGTCGGTGTCAACGGATATCCACTTCTGTCGACGGATGTTGTATTTCTGTTGAAGGCCAAATGGATATCTCACATCTGTTTTGGCCTTCGTGGGCTCTGGTTCAGGTGGTTTAAGCGAGCAACAACAGTGGGGATTCAAAGCAAACACACAGATTTAAACCAAATAACACAGCACATATTTACATACACATACAAATTAAACATCTAACATACAATCAAAAGTACAAATGCAAAGAAAACGAATCTAGGATGGAGATGAAACCGCAACGAAACCAGATCCACGCTCCTCTTGTGCGTCCTCCACACGAGGAATCAACACCAATGGAAGCAAAGAAACTGAAAAGGAAATGAGGAAGAGAAGAGTAAACAAAAAACAAAGAGAATAAAGAAGAAAAGCTGAAACGGAAATGGAAAGAGAAGATAACCGTGCGAGATGTGGTGGCGCTAAGTGGGTAAAGTTAGGGTTTTGGAATATATTAAAAAATTCTAAAAGGTAAAAGTAAAAAGATTTTAATATTAAGGGTAATTTTGGAAATAAAATATATTGGGGAGGTGGAGGGAGAAGGGGTAGTGGTGGAGGGAGCAACACCCTCCTTTATATTTTTATTGCAAATAATGAAACCTTATTCTGGACGGCTTAAGCCCATTAACATGGTTCTGTTTGCCAAAATGTTAGCATGGGCTACAAAGGCCCGATATAGAACAAACCAGAAAAAAAGAAAACCAACAAACAACACTAAGATAAAAAGAAAATAATAAAAACATTCAAATGTATTGAAAGTCAAATAAAAATGAGTGCTGAAGTATTAAGAAACGTTTTCCAAATAATATCAGAAAACGAATATTGAATGATCAAAGAAAAGTCTAAATTTTATTTATTCATCGATGTATTAAGCTAATATTATTCCACAAATATAAATCCATCTAAGTTTATTTTTATAATTTATCCAGATAACTAGTTTTTAACAATAATATATATATATATATATATATATATATATATATATATATATATATATATATATATATATATATATAATCCACAATATAAAATATATTAGTACAATCACTTAAAAGATAAAATTATAAAAATATAACATTTATATATATTCCTTAACTATAAGAATATAATATTTATATATTTCAAAATCAATGCACTTGGTTCTAAAACAAAACTATTTATTTAGAGAATTTAACAATTGTTAACATCTCGTACTGCTGACTTATATCTTTAGGAAAAAAAAATTAATTCGTATCTTTGTTAACAATAATAAGATAATTATTGTAAAAAAAAAAAGACAAACACAAGTAAAATCACAACATAAGAGAAGATAAGCTAATTTACAAAAGAAAGCTCATATACATTAATTTTATCATACATTGCAACATATTATTCATGTTTGGCTCTTTACACAGTAGAGACCACATGCATTGCTTTTACCCTTTTGCGTGACTGTATTGGTATCCTAAATAATATTTGATCAATTGATAATTTTTTTTTATTACATTGAAATATTTAAAAAGAGATTTAACAACAATACAATATCAATAAGTCAAAATTAAAAGAGTCATAATATCAAATATTAAATATAATTTTAATTCTTAAATTTTGACACAAATTTGAAATTTGTCCTTGTTTTTGATAATTCTTGAAATTTAAAAAAGAATATTTAAACTTTTATGACGTTTCAAACTTACATTCGTTTAACATGTTCTAAATTGAATTTCAGTTTAAAACATCATTTAACACATAAAACAAATTAACTTTGTTAAGTTAAAAGAACATAATTATTTATTTTCAAATTTTGAAAACCAAATTTAAAAACTACAAATATATTTAATGCTAATATTAATTATTACTTTTCTATTTAAATAGGAATTATACTGTAATTTTATTTTTTCTATTGAACTTTTTATTTGAGTTTCTAAATCTCAACAAACAAGAGCTACCACTGTGATAACCTTATATAGATATTATCTTAAAAGTTTTATTGTAGCGAGAAAATATTGTAATATATATAAACAATTAACTTAAACATTTATTAAGTATGGTCAAATACAAATTTCAATACTAACTATCCAATTTTGATTAACCAATTTCATTGATCAAATTTTGAAGAATGTTTTAAAGTATTAAAAAAAGGAAAGTTTTATCCAATAACATTAAAGAACAACTACTTAATAGTTAAAAAATGTAAAAGACAATTCATTTATTGTTGTATTTAGCAATATGAAACAATAAATATGTTATATGCACCCATTCAAGTATATTTCATTGTAATAATCATGGTTTCTTTATATATATAACGAAATTGTAAGTTATATATTCATAAAAAAAAAACGGTTCTTATTGATTTATTTTTTAAAAGAAAAAATTACTTTCGTATAGTTAGTTCATGCTATACAAGTAAATAACTTTAAGAAAACGTAAACATTGAAATGTTTCGTATCACAGTCGTTTCATCAAAAGAAAAGTTGACTGTAATATATTTGAAATTAAAACTATACAATTAAAATACTTGGAAATCCAATAAACACCATAATTAACAAGCTAAAATCTCATGTTTATGATAACTCAATTAGCATGATTAGAATTTGAATAACTAAAACTATATAATGATGTTGAAGAACGAAAACCTTAATCAAACATGTATAATTTTGTGATGTCACGCTGTTTTATGAAGAAGAAAAAACGTTGGAAAAAACCAAGCAACAAGTTGAAAATAAACAGAAGTACTTGTAATAATTTGACCTATTATCATTGTTCTTTGTGGGAACAATACATTTTAAAGGACAGTTCGGATTTGACAACAAACTACCATGTAGTCCACTGTTTGGTTTCAGTTGCAAAACAGACAACTGCCACAGATATTAAATAAAGAATGTTTGACTCAACCTGGTTTTTGGGAAACTTGAATTCAGAGTATATCTGTTTAATTTCAACTACATCACACACGTGAAATCATCATCATTATAATCATCATTATTATATATACATCACAGCAAATGAATTTGTAATATTTGTCAACAGTATTTTGCCACACAACACATGATTTATCCATTATTTCATTTCAATGCTTTTGTTGATTATGTCATCTCATTATCCTCTTTTGCCTTCTCTTTTCCCATCCAATCACCACCATGCATATGCATTCTCCCTTTTCATATATCTCTCCGATTTCACTGTCTCTTTATATAGTAACCTTTTCATAGATTAATTATATACCAAATAAGCTTTTTCTTCAACAATGAAATAAGCTTCTTAAATTGTAAATCCATTGTTTTGTTTTTTATGTTACAAAAAAAAATAGTCATGAGTAGTTTAAAGATATTGCATTTTTTAAATGTAAAATTATTTGAAATGTTTTCACTTCATTGAACGATAGTTTTTATAACATGTTATAACTTTTAATTATATTTCACTTTTGATTACTACTCTGTATTTTTTTTTATTTGCCAGAAGGGCATTTTAAAGAGATTAGTAAAATTTAAAACTATTTTTCGTATGATTTATTGGTGTTTGTTAAATTTGATCTCTAAGGAATAAATCAATTACTCCCTTTGGTCTTTAATACAAGGTACTTATAATATAATCACATATAATTATAAGTAAATTAATTTAATTGATTTTTGTAAATATTATCAATTTATCGAATTAATTTTCTTACTGATTATTTTTAAAATTTCACTGTTCGTTGATATAAAAATATAATATTCATAATATTTAAAAGAAGTAAATAAAGAAAAACAAATACACAGTTGGAGAAAAATTATAAAACACTTTGTAAAAATACCAATAATTTCCTATAAAAATATATCTTGTAATGAAAACTAAAAAATAATACTTTTAAGATTTTTTTCTCATAATCAAATTGAAATATCTACACCGTTGAGTCTATCAAGGACGAGGTCTGTCGGAGAGACACAATACCAAATGAGTGAGATATGAGTCCAACTATATAAGAGGCTGACACCACCCTTTACTTAAAACCTTAAGACAATGAGTTAATAAGTCTTTCACCTTTACATGGTGTTTTACTTTCTCATTTTTATCCAATGTATGACTTGGATTCATACTTAAATTTCAAACTAGACTTACCATTATTTTGATAAACTAGTTTGATGGACTATTTTATTTGGTAGTGTTTCATTTGGTAGTGTTTATTTTTTTAAGGTGTGAATATCTGTACCAAAATGATAAGTGTGACAATTTTATTTCTTTGGAGATAATGCATAAAAACATATTGGTAATATTTTTTTATTGCAGAAGTTAGTGATTTTTAATAAAAAAACTAACAGACTAACTAATTAACTATATATATATATATATAACATTTGCATTTGAAACAAAATAAAATATACAAAACACTATAACTAAAACAACATAATACAACAACATAATAAAGGTAGGTCACCATACACTTGAATATAAATTATATAAGATGTTCACCTTTAAAAGAAGGTTGATGAAAAAAATCTAAATATTAGTCCAAATTCGACATGAGATAAAATTGATTAAATTATATATCATATAAAATAAATAATCATAAATTTATTATTTTAAGATTTTAGGTATTTTCTTGATGATATTATGAAATATAAAATCCTAATTCTTTTTAATTAGTATAAAACTTAAAAGCTTTGTGATGATAATATTTATTTTAGAAAACTAAATTGAAGGAAGAAAATGTGTCCCTAAACAAATTTATTCCTCAGTCGGAAGAAAGTAGTGAAGTAGAGACTTTTAAGTATTTTATTTTTTCCAAGAAAATATTTTTTGTATAATTTAAAACATGATGAAAAAAGTGTAGTAAATTATTTCATGTTTTATTTTGATAAATAAACATATATGTAATCGTGGTTATAACTTTTATTTGTATTAAATAAATCATAAATATTTTTTTACTATTTTGTGCTATTTATATTATTCCCCTATTCATAAAAATAAAGTATGTGCCTACAAAATGAAGTTGATATTTTACCAAGATAAATTGGAAGATTTTGTAATACTTGTTATATATATATATATATATATATATATATATATATATATATATATATATATATATATATATATATATATATATATATATATATATATATTTATTGTAAAAGTCTTGTTGCTTCTCTTTATCTTGATCGAGTTTATATTGATTGAGTTTGTGTGGTGAGTATGTTTGTTGGTTACTGTAACAAACTTATTGGTTAATTTTTCCTTCCTCAAGACCTAGAAAGTTGCATCCAAAGAAACGTGAGAGGTTGTTTGGCTTGTGCTGCAAGGTGCGAGATATCTTCCGCACATCATTATCTTTAGCCAGTCTTTGAATCTCTATAAACATGGGTGTTGTGCTTCCTCTAAGGTCAGATAACACGCTTTCTTTGAGTATCCTCTTACTTCTCTTTGTTTTGTCTTTTCTTATTCTTTTGTATCGTTGAAAGTCTTACATCGACTAGAGATAAAGTCAATTCATACTTTATAAGTGGGTGCAAAACTCACCCTACAAGCCAATTTTGTGAGATTGAGTTAGGCTTAAAGTTCACTACTAACATGGTATCATAGTCATGGTTAGAGCTTATCATAGCAAGTTCTAAGTGGGCATTCTATTCTTCTATTCCACCCGCAATCGAACCGTTATCGGACCATTCAATTTCTACTATCACGCACGAGATGTCTACTTTATAGGTGGGTGCAAACCTCACCCTACAAGTCGGTTTTGTAGAGTTGAGTTAGGCTATGGTATCAGAGTCATGGTTAGAGCCTATCCTAGCGAGTTCTATGTGGGATTCTATTATTCTATTCCACCCGTTATCGGACCACCCAATTTCTACTATCACGCACGAGATGTCTATACCTCGACGTGAAGGGGGTGTGTTGGAAGTCTCACATCGACTAGAGATAAGGCCAATTTATAATATATAAGTGAGGTTCTATTCTTCTATTCCACCCGCAATCGGGTCGTTATCGAACCACCTAATTTCTACTATCACGCACGAGATGTCTATACCTTGACGTGAAGGGGGTGTGTTGGAAGTGCTACATCGACTAGAGATAAGACCAATTTATAATATATAAGTGAGGTTCTATTCTTCTATTCCACCCACAATCGGGTCGTTATCGAACCACCTAATTTCTACTATCACGCACGAGATGTCTATACCTCGGCGCGAAGGGGTGTGTTGGAAGTCCCACATCGACTAGAGATAAGGCCAAATTATAATATATAAGTGAGGTGCAAACCTCACCCTACAAGTCGGTTTTGTGGGGTTGAGTTTGGCTTAAAGTCTACTTCTAACATGTATTTTGGGTTTATATTTACTCTTTTAAAAGAGTTCTTCTTGCCAGTTCTAATATCCTCTAAATTTTTGGGAAGTTCTTATCGTATCTTGAGAGACTTGCGTATACATTGTGGATAAATCCATTTAATTTGTGTTCTTATCAAATTCTCTTACTGTCACGACCAGGATCACAACGGGACGACGAACCGAAAGCAAATGGGTTTAAAAAAATATTTTGGAAGTCGCCACCATATTTTATTCTGAGAAAACTATGGAAAACCATAAAATAAAACATGGTCTATGAAAACTAGATTTTATGTTCGGGAATCGGTTACGCGTAAGGAAGGTATTACCACCCTACTGCATCTGTCCCAAGGTCGTACCTTTAATTAAATGTATAAAGTTGACATGGTTTTTTCAAAATACTCAATTTGCCCCCTCCCCCCCAAAAAAAAAATAAAGAAATTATTAAGAAACAAAAATATTTTTTTGTTTTATGAACCCGACAAGGATTGAGCTTGCTCCTACGTATATCCATTTAATGGAAAATCAGGGATCGCGTAATTCTTTATCTAGAAAAATTTTTGTGAGTTTGCTTAAAAATTACTATGGATTGATTTAGATTTTTAAAAAAGTGAACCCGACAAGGATTGACCTTGCTCCTACGTATATCCATTTATAATGGAAAATCAGGGATCACGTAGTTCTGGTAAAAAAAGGTTTTTTAGTTTAACAAAATTGCCATTTTTGGTTTTAAATATTTTGTATTTTTTTTATTTCAAAAATGGTGGGAAAAAGGAAAGAAACCAAGTCATAGACCGACACATACTTATATTAAAAAAAATTTATAATTTAAAAAAAACATTATTTGTGTGTAGTAAAAAAATAATACCTTTTAGAAAAAATTTCCAATACAATAAAAAGAGAAAAATAAGGGTGTAGAGGTAACTTACCTTTTTAGCTTTTGATACTCGCTTAGTGCTTCCTTGGTTGGTTGTCTTTGATAGAACTCTTATGTGTGTGAGAACGTATTTTTTTCTATACTCTCTTTCTATCTCTATTATTATTTGAGAGTATTTTTCTTTATCTTTCTTTTCGTTCCCTTTTTCTATGACAGAGTGTGTATTTATATACACACATTGTAATATTATGATAATCTTGTCTTAATTGTAAATTAATGGACAATGAACAAAATAGGGAAATAAAATGTCTTGGTTCTAAGAAAAAGAAATCAAATAATATTCAAGACATTTATTATAATTATATTTTCAGAAAATTTGTCCATTTTTTAAGATCATATTTTCCTCTTTAAAAGCAACTGACGCAGCAAATTATATTAATATACTTTTTTAATTACTGCTTATAATTATTGCCATAATATTGATTCAAATTATTACCAGATCAAACTAATATTTCAAAAATATTTTCTAGTGATGTGTCATGCAATAAGGAAATTTATTTTATTATTTTCTTTTTCCTTTTTTTTACCCACCATTAATTATTATTCTCTTATTCTCTGTTTTTATTTATTTACCTACCGGACGAAATTGGGTGTTAGAGACCTACAATCTTAAGGATTTATCATTCTCAAAAGCATTTGGAGGACCACTTGTGAGATTTCTAGTAGTGGCAATAGTTGTTGTGACAAAGGTTTTAGTTCCCATAGTATTGACATAGTTACTAGAAGAACGTGTGTGTGTGTGTGTGATGACTATAGTAGAGGGTTCTAGGGGCGATTTTGGAGGTTGTGCGTGGCATCTTTGTTGGTGAGGACTCAAACTGACGATTGGCACAAGCGCGGTGTCTCCTTTTAGAGGGCATCCACTCAGGCAAGGGTCTAACGAGGACAACAACCTTAATTTGGAATCTCAAGTAGTCAAGGAGCTCGAACAAATATGGAGGAACTTAACAAGTTTGGACAACTGAGGTGAAGTTTGACAACCTCGGGTCGTCAAGGCGAAACCCGACAAGCTTACACAGTAGATGAAGAGCTTGGCAAGGGAGCTCGCCACCACAACAAAGGAGGAGCTCGACAATGTCGATTAGAGAAAGATATTCACAATATCTTTATTACGGGGAGGGGGGTTATACTCTCTACAGTCTCCGATTTATTTTCAACACCTTTTTATGAAAAAAGATTAATTATGCATAATTTGGGTTTATGTTTCGAAAAAAAAAAACCTTTTTTGTGTTTTGAATAAATTGCCTTTTATGTGCAAGAAGAGATAAAGTAAGAGTAGACAAATAGTTAATTTTGAAAGATGGAATTAACATGGTGAATGATGTAGTGGACCATTATCATGTACTTGAGTAGTTGTTCGTATACTCTACCTAAAAATGAGAGGAGCACAATCTTGTATTTTCTCATTTTCCAATCTTAAATATTTAAGACGTTGGGGTGTAGGTAAAGTTACTCAATTACTTAGAGGAAAAATTTGGTTTTTCACCTCATGATATTGATAATATTCTAAATTTGAAAATAGAAAATGTCATTATATATTTATATATATGGATGATGTTTTAATGATTGATATATGCAATGAGATAGTCTCTAAAACTAAGATTTTAAGAATCTTATTTTGAAATATAAGTTGTTTCTAGATGAAGTCAATGTGAGTTTAGAAGTTAAAATCATCAAGAAGAGAAATAATATATTATTGTTTAAATCAATACATGAGAAACTTTCTTAAGAATTAATAGTGAATATCCCTTATAATACTAATTCTCAATTAATAAAAAATACATATTAATCTATTTCTCAACCTCAGTATGTTCATATAATTTGGAGCTTATTGTCTTTTATAAACCTTTTTTAGACATGATATTGCTTAGGCAATAGGAACATTGAAAATATACACTTAATATCCTAATTCGAAATACTGAGATGTACTTCCAATACTTATAAGATATTTAAGAGATTTGATGGATTACGCCATTGAATATAGTGAATTTTCTACTGCACTATAATAGTATAGTGATGTTAACTAGATTTTTTATTCAGATGAGACAAAATCCACTTGTGATTCACAGTTGGTGGTGGTGTGGAGATCAGTCAGGAAAATTATTATTGCAATATCAATAATGGAATTTAAGTTTATTAATCTAAAAATGGCTGGTAGTGAAGTAAAGTGGTTGACGAACTTCTTACCTAGCATTTCATTAGGAATGAAATCAATCTCTTTTATATCAATACACTGTGATTGTCAATCGATAATAAGTGTAGCAAAAAACAAGAACTACAATGTAACCTATATAAATAGGGGTGTTGTTCTTCCTATAAGGGCATAAAACACATTTTCTTCAAGCTCTCCCTTGCACTTCTCTTTGTTATCTCTTTTCTTATTCTTTTGTATCATAGCTTTATATATACTATTTTAAGAGAGTTTTTCTTGATAATTGTGATATCCTCAGAATTTTCAGGAAGTTTTTGTTGTATCATGGGAAATTTGTACATAAAATGTTGATAAATCCTTAAGGGTAGTGATCATTCATACCTCATGAAGTCCATTCAATCCGTGTTCTTATCAAATTCTCCAACATTCTAGAGATCAAAATGATATGAGGTATATTCATCATGAGTTTAAGTTGGTTTAGGTTAAAAAAATTTAGTATTTTGAATTGAGATACAATTAAATTTGACTCATTTAACATGCTATAAAGATCAAAATAATCTTTAAGGTATACTCATTACGAGTTTAAGTTCAGTTATGCTAAAAGAAATTTAATTTTTTAAATGGAGATAAAAATAAACTTAACTCACTTAACATGTGAGTTAAACAAATTTGAGTCTAACTAAAAGTGGGTTATACTTGGAACTCATTAACAACGATCATTTGTATTTAATTGTAAATGTTCAATTTATTTGTTTAACAAATTATGTTAGTTAACATTTTAATTTTCAATCGCTATATTTATAATAATATTTATCAAATAAAATAAACACTTTAGCTATATTATTATAAAAAAGTAATCAAAGTTAATTTATTATGATTCTATTTGTAAGAAGTATATAAAATAAATCAGATAAATAGCATTTTTAAGTAAATCGACTCATCAACCTATTAATCTATGAAGAGTTGAACCTAATTTGATTTATTTATTTTTAGTTCAACGTAATGAATTGAACCTAATTTAATAAAAGAAGGTTGATTTCCTTTAATGTTCTTAAAGTTTTGTGTTTTAATCTTTGTTTTTTATTATATATGATACTCAATTTTTTTATTTTTACTATAGTATATAACTTTCAACTCATACGAGATATATTTATATTTTATTTATTCATTTCAATACACTTTTTCTAACCTGTGTTGATATTTTAAGATAACAAAACATAATTATTATCTGAATCAATTACTATAACAACCATTAATTTTGATATAACTGTTAAATTTTTTCATGAAAAATGAAGTGAAGATACAGGACGAATTATCTCCATATTTAATATATAAAATAATATATGAAAGCACAAAACTAATAACCAAACTATGACAAAGTGACTAGACTTCTAGCTTCCGTAATTAAGATTAGAAGCTCGTTCTTCCATTTAAATTTGGAGTACAAGTAGAGATGTGACTTTAATCTCAAACATAACTTGTCTGGTTAAAGAGCAATATAAAGATAAAAAGGAGAAGAGAAGTACCGTTTTTGACCTCTTTTTATGATTGAAGTGCATGTTACACTCATAAACAGAATCCAAATATAATTAATGCAACACAGGAAAGTCAAATTAAATATTGAAATATTTTTTATTAGGACTTATAAACATTCGTTTTATTTAAGTAAAAAAGAAATACTGACTGGGTATTACGTTCAGGCATACTTTATTTATATTCTCTATTTAAGATTTATGTATATCAAAATCATAGTTTATAGATACTGTTTGAAACATAACAAATGTCAAAATATAAACCATTAAAGTTAAAAGTTGAAATGTCAAAAGTTCGAAAGATATTAAATGTAAATCATTAAATAAAAAAAGTTAAATAATATGAAAAAGTGGATATTTAAGATAAAAGATGTTTGGTTTTTTTTATTTATCATTTAAACGAAAGAGAAAAGTGGATATTTTTTATATGAAAAACTTAATTTCATCTCCCACTTTGTCTTGAAATCTAACCGTGTCAGATCTCTTTGGGCATGATTTTCTTTTTCAAACAATAAATTATTTTTTATGAAGGTAATGTAATAAAGTTAACTTTTTATGAAGGCAAAAAGAATTTTGAAAGGAGTTTACTAATATAAATTAATTACATTTTTAGAAGATTAATTAGGGAGTGATATTACATAGACGCACGTACGCATGGGGTGGAGTGTGTGTGGCGGAAGCAGTAAAAGGCGTAGGTGGAAATAAGAAAAGAGGGAAATTAGATAACGACGACGTATTATATTGGTTGGAAGGCAAAGGAAGGGCAGCACCACCACAGTTTCACATTCACTCACCCAATTTTATTTCTTCCCTAACCCCTTTCCCTTCCCCTTCTCTTCTCCATGGAGGAGAAACGCCGCGAAGCTGCTCCCTCCGCCGCAGATTCCCCGGCATCGGAGCCCGCATCGTCTCGCCGCCGCGCCGGGGCCAACAAGCGCAAGTCAGCCGCTCTCAACGCCTCTGGTTCCTCCTCCGCCCCCTCCAAACGCGCCGCTCGCGACAAGGCCTCGCCGCTCCACCCTCCTCCCCTCCACAATGGCCCCCTCACCCGGGCCCGCCAGACCCCCAACTCCCTCGCCGCCGCCGCTTCCTCGAACGCCGCTGCTTCCGCTCCCGCTGCCGTCAAACACTCCGAACGCACCCATCCCTCTGCTGCAGACTCCGCCGCGCTCGCCGAGCAGCTGAGGAAGGAGAGCGAGTGGGAGACTCTGGAGGCGGCGATTGAAGCGGAATTCGAAGCCATCAGATCTCGCGGTGCCAATGCGCACGTAGTTCCCACTCATTGCGGTGAGACTTTGGGCACTTTCTCGAACCCTAATTTGGTTATGTTTATCTTTTGGGCTTCAATTGTAGCAAATAGTATCAAACACTCCATGTGTTCGATTTTATGTCATTGTTGTTCACCTGATGTTCGCGACGAACGAGTGATTTCGCCAAACTGGTGCATGATAGATTCTCTTAAGTTATGTTTTTACCATTTGCGGTTTGCTTTTCTTCCTAATTCGCAATTTAAATTACGTTACCCTAAGTAGGTGTAATTGTTTGAGAACTGAACTGCTTTTCTAAATTACCCCAGAGCAGATTTGATGTGGGAAATTGTATGTAATAGTTCTATATTCTGAAATTTTACCGGACCAAGCTGACCTTATGACCTAGCAAAATAAGTGATGACCAGAGGCGCGCCCGAGGCTCTGACTAGTGGGGGCAAACAGTATAACTGTATACTCTTATTTTAACATGATTCTGTTACTTGATAATGGAATCACTATATAAATTTGTTGGGAGCAAAAAATTAATTTTTCATGTATTTAATTGTAATTTTACAAAATTAAGGGGGTGTCCATCCTCAAATGTTCAAGGTCCGCCACTGCTGATGATGACATGACAGTGTGACTTTTAACAAAATGGCAGATGACTGTGGACTTTTGTAGTAAGTAGCAAGGAAAGGTCAGGAATAACTGTGTGGAAGCTGATTGAGTGTTTCTGTTTTCTTTGTTGGAATTTTCTTAACCCTAAACAAGAAGAAAACTGCACTTCAAGACACATCATCCTTGCTGCTGGGTCCAAAAGTGTGTTGCATAATTTAAAGAACGGTGCAGTATGAGCATTAATTCCTATCATGTAGTTGTCCAACAAGAGGCTGGAGATACTTTTATGCAAATGTTTGGTCACCCAAGTGTTCAAATCGTTGATTTACTATTTCAATATGTAATTGCAATGAGCGTTTTTAGGTTTTGACCCAAAGCTAAAAGAGGTTATTCTTAAATTAGTCATTTACTTTGAAATTTAATTTCAGGTTGGTTTTCATGGTTGTATATTCATGAAATTGAGAAGCAAATGTTACCTTCTTTCTTTAATGGCAAAACTGAAAATCGGACGCCTGGTGTATACATGGAGATACGAAATTGGATAATGAAGAAGTTTCATTCAAATCCGAATGTGCAAATTGAATTGAAAGATATGTCACAGCTTAATGTTGGAGATATGGCTGCTAGGCAAGAGGTAATGGAGTTTCTGGAGTACTGGGGTTTAATTAACTTCCACCCATTCCCTTCAATGGATTCTGCCGTGGCCACTGCCAGTGATGACGGAGAAGCAGAAAAAAGTTCTTTGGTTGAAAAATTGTATCACTTTGAAACTCTGCAATTATGTCGACATGTTCAAAGGTCTAGCCAAATGACTCCAGCTACAGCCTCTGGCTTGTTTCCAGAGTCTACCATTGCTGAAGAGTTGGCTAAACAAGAGGGGCCAGCTGTTGAGATGCTTGAGTACCATTGCAATTCATGTTCTGCTGATTGTTCTCGCAAACGTTACCATTGCCAGAAGCAGGTTGGTATCCATGACTGAAATTGAAATGCACCTTATAGTGATATGCTGAAGATATGGTTTAACTTTAAATATATTATTTATCATTCCTTTTATACCACTCAAATGCAATCTTGTCCTAAACTTGGTGTTCTTATAAAAGTTGTAGCTTAAGTTCCATTGGTTGGTATATTTGTACTATATCTCACACTTTTAATGAATTAATATATTATCACATTTTTATGATATCTACCATAAATGTTTTCTGTTGTTACCTTTGTAGCTTGATGGTGTGGAATCAATTAACATTGTTATCCGAGTTGGGTTATAGATTTTTTTACTTTTGTTAAATGCCACCATAAAAGGAACATTTCTGGAGTAGTGTAACAGCTACAGTCAGTTTTGAAACCTTTTCAATTGCCATTGAACTTACAAAAGAATCAATCATCAAGAGAGGCGAAGTGTTTACTGACTCAAAGGGTCATTGTTTATATTGATATTTTGTGGGTGTAGTGGTTTCTGTAATTCAGTTATTAGCGGGCTGGTTGTCTATTTCACTCTTTGTTGAATTATCACTGATACATTGTTGGAATATGGTTATTCATGAGTTTTTTAATTTGTTCCTCCATTTCATCTTTTATCTATTCTGTGATGTGTCTGACAGGCAGATTTTGATCTGTGTTCCGACTGCTTTAGTAATAGAAGATTTGGCTCTGGCATGTCTTCATTGGATTTTATTCTCATGGAACCAGCTGAAGTTGCAGGGGTTAATGGTGGAAAGTGGACTGATCAAGAGACCCTTCTGCTACTTGAAGCCTTAGAACTTTATAAAGAAAATTGGAATGAAATTGCTGAACATGTTGGAACAAAAACAAAAGCTCAGTGCATATCGTACTTTGTTCAAATGCCAATTGAGGATACCTTTGCTGAATTTGATGATAATATTGATGCTGGTTGCAAAGAACCAACAGATCCAGTTGCAGCAAACAATGACTCATCTGTGGACAAGGATGCTTCAGAGTGTATTGAGAATGATACTAGCGATGGCATCAAAGACCAGGATAAAAATTCCAAGGCTGAGGATGTTGAAGTAAAGGTGAATCAAGAGGAGAATCTAAAGTTACAAGAAGGTAGTGATGAGAAAGCCAGTGAGGGAACTTCTAAATCTGAAGATGCTGTTAAGGGGAAGTCTGATCAGGAAGCAGGCAATGAATGTGCTATAAATGCTCTCAAGGAAGCATTTGCTGCTGTTGGTTATTCTCCTGGACCTGATGGACCTTCTTCATTTGCTGAAGTGGGTAATCCTGTCATGGCACTGGTAAGTTGAATGCTTCGATGCATGAACAGTAACATTAATTCTGTGTATTTTAGGGGTATGGCTATAAGTATCTGGTTTGAATTATTTAATTCAAATCTCCTTTCTTTGGGACAATAATTTTGAATCACTTATTTTGCTGTGAGTTTGTAACTGCTGGTTGTGCACTGTGCCATGTCTTGTTGCTTGCAGACCACAAAAGCCTTGCCAAACTGCTAGCGTTTGTGACACCATTAAATAATACTTACTATTATATCACATAGAACCTTTCTCGTTCCTTGTGTCATTTCATGTTATTTCCCAAGTAGTCTTCTCTTGCTAAGTATTATTATGTGGCTTTCTTCTACAGGCAACGTTCCTTGCACACTTGGTGGGTACTGATGTGGCTGTTGCTTCAGCTCATAGCTCCATAAAATCCATGTCAAGAAATTCTCCTGGCACTGACCTTGCTGCAAGGTGCTGCTTTCTTCTAGAAGATCCGCCAGATAATAAGAATGAACCAACTAGTTCTGAGAAGTATGTGGTAGTTTTCATTTTGGTAGTTTGATATGAATTCCACTTCTTGTTGATTGAAATTTACAATGTTATTAGTGTATTTTGATCACAGGGATTCTAAAAGTGAGGGAGATCAGGACGAAGTAAATGTAAAGAAGGACAAACCAATGTTGGATGATAAAGATTTACCAAATGATCACAGTAATATGAAAGTTGGAAGTGACACTTTAGAAGACAAGGGACAGCCGGCTTCCACAGATGGTGCAGCCTCAGAAAAGCCAATTTCTCCAAAGGAGCAACCAATGGTTAATCATGAAAGTGGGCTTGACAATTGTAATGTTCCTATCAGTGCAAAGCTATCCAATGATCAAGCACCAGACACTCTGCATGATTCAGGTGGTTCAACATCCAAGGTTGAAACTAAATCTAATTCTGACCAGGTTCAGGAGGGATCCTTAATTGAAGAACCTTGTCCTGCAAAGGGCATATGTGTGTCTGATTCTCTTCCATTGGAGAAGAAAGAACATCAGCCACTAAAATCCAATTTACCAGGAGAGTGTCCAAAGCTAGTAGAGACATCAAAATGTGAGATAGTCTCTGATTCTATTCCCCCAACTAAGAACAAGTCTCAAAATCCACAATCTACAAATCCAGTATGTGAATCTGTAGAAACAACAGACTCAGCCATGGATGTTGAAGGAGTTTCTAATTCCTTGCCGTCAGAAAAGGTCGACTCTCAGGCACTATTTACAACAAAGTCATCCCAATGTAATGGGATAGAAAAGGATGTAGATATGATGTCACCATCAAATCCAGTTAGACCAAATTCTGCTACTGAAAATGGTGCAAATACAGGTCTCTTTCTTTTCCTTCCTCTCATCCACGCATGCAGGGAAAAAATAAGTGCCATATTTATTCAGAAAATGTAATTTTAGGTCTATCTCTATAATTTAGCAGATTTTGATTTTAATCCGCAAAAAATGAATAAAATCGACATACAGGGACAGGTAAAGATCAGACAGATAATGGAGCAAAAGTGGAAGATAAAGATACAAGGATTAAACAGGACAGCAATTTTGAGAAGATGAAACGAGCTGCAGTTTCTACACTTGCTGCAGCAGCAGTAAAAGCAAAAGTTCTAGCAAATCAGGAAGAAGACCAAATCCGACAGCTTACTTCCTTGTTAATAGAAAAACAGGTAATCTCATGGCTTGATAAAGATATCGTTGCCTTGTATTAATGTTTTGTGTCTGACTTTCTTTGTAAATTCTGTCTACTTACAGTTGCTCAAGTTGGAAACTAAGGTGGCTTTTTTCAATGATGTGGAGAATGTGGTGATGAGGGCAAGGGAGCATGTGGAGCGATCAAGGCACAAGCTTTATCACGAGCGTGCGTTGATTATTGCATCGCGGCTTGGTATACCAGCTTCGTCCTCTAGAGGTATAGCACCAACTGTATCAACTAATAGATTTCCTACAAATATTGCGAACTCACTCCAAAGACCACAAATGATGATGAGTCCACAAAGGCCACTTCTTTCTAGACCTGCAGCCACTGTTGCTACAACTCTCCAAAACCCATTAGCATCTTCGACTGCAGCAGGAAATTCAGTTCGGCCATCTAACCAGGAAAAACTTTCTTCTGTTGGGACAAAATAAAGGTTCAGTACATCTGCTAAAAAGTTATTGTCTTCATACGTACTGATCTCTCGCCATCATTTTGACAATGTGAGTATGCATTCTCATTTTGTTGTGGGTTTTCTTTTAGTTGAGGTCAGCAGCTTAGTTGAGTGTTATATAGTAGATCATAACTGGTAATTTTAGTTAACAAAGTAAATAGAAAAAAAATTACGCAAAAAAGACAACTATTATTAGGAAACGAAGTGAAAGAAATATATGGAGTTCAACTTGGGAATATTTGAGGAGAAAGCATGACAGTCCGTTTCCAATTTGGAGACATGAATCTGTATTTTGACCTTATTTTTTATTGTATTTTTCTCTTTCCTATATTGGGAATTGTCATATGTTCGTTTTTCTTTTCCTTTTTGGCCTCAACTCCCTGTTTCTACACATATAGCATTCCAGTCAATAGAGTTTATCGAGTATGATTTAAATACTTATTTTTCTCATTCATGGAAATTATACTTCTTTCACTATTATTTTTCCTCTTACACAATGAACTTTAACCCTAATTCATTTTTATAAAACCTACTTATAAAATTAGATTTACCCACTTTTATATTAAATTTAGTCATATTTCTAATCGACAAGAAGTTTTCAACATTTCTCATTGCATTAGGAACGTTTTTATCATAATTGCACATGCTTTAGAGATGACTCGACTCCTTTGTTCAAAGCAATACCTTTTTTGGTTGTTTTTAGTGAGAAGCTAATCTTCCTTAATGGATACCGCGCTCATCTTTATAAGTTTTTAATTATTCATTTACCTTAGTTCCAGTATAGTTGCTTGCTTGGTTCAATTATTAATAGTTCTGTTATAGACGCTTGTTGCATGCATTGTAATTAATTAACGGATACCACTTGATCCAGTCAATTGTTTCAAAGGTCAAGTGCTGGTTAGGACTAACTCCAAATTGACGACGATTGGAAATTCAGTGAGCAGAGTAGCACATTGGAAGTTCATCCTTACCCGATATAAGGAGCCGCCGGAGTTGAGAGGATTTACTGATATTTTGAAGTTGTAGAGCCATTTTTTTAAAATTTATTTTTGAAGTATTTAACTTAAAACAAGTGGATAGTTGTGCAAAATTTGCGCGTTCAATCCTATAACTTTAATGCTATTCACTGCATTATTTTTTTGAGAGCATATTGAAATTTGGATGACTTCATAAAGAATATAGCAATCTCGCAATGAACAAGAATTTGCTACGTTGTATGGCTATGACTCATTTTACCTCGTTTCTTTTTCTTCAGTCACGATTGCTTTCATTGTCTTGCAAACTCACTTTTCGGCGGATTTTAAGAGGACTAGTTTGTTGGTTTCTTTCTTTCGAATTAAAGTCCTTCTACCATTATTGATCTATAAAAGAAATATAATTCCAATTTTTTTATTTACAAGCATTTAGTGGATATTATTCAAGAATTTAAGTATATTGGTTTTGTTAATAAAACTTCCATCAATTTCGTAACGTTAAAAGTTCTATTTCTTTCATTTCATTCACAACCGATATTAAAAGGAGTGAATAATTTTAGTAAAGTCAAAATATACATGAATTCAGAAAAAACAATGGCTGGAACTTACTTCAGAGGTAGTTATTCTTGTTTTCTTGCTTGTTTAGATATAAACGATTATGCTTTGACCAAAAGTCATGCATCATTAATTACTTCCAGTCTGCTATTCAGAAAGATCATTCCACACTGGCAGTTTGTTTTTCTCAAACCAAGGAAAGTCCACGGCAAAAGTAATTTATAAAAGACATGAAAGCTTAAAATCTAAAATATAATGTTTTCAGGCTGTCATAATTTAAACTAAGGGGTCGGGAAATTCGCACACCACGATTATCATCAGACAAATTAAAGATATAAATTGTTAGGTCTGTAGCTTCCATTTCCTGTTTAGGAAATCACCATATCTTAAGGTTTCAATACCTCGAGAGATTTACCCAGCAACATCTGAATCCCAGCAAACCACTGCGTTGTGAGGTTGGTCCATCAACAAAAGCTCGAATCATGACCACGACAATCAATCATTGTTCACAAATTTGTGGAATAACGAAAACAGTCGTACAAAATACTGCCTATGTTGAGTACGAACAATGAGGAATGCAATACATAACTTCAAAAAGATCTTAAGCAGTTTTCTTTTACAATATCGGAATAGCATACATGTAGAACTAATATGATCAATTATATAACATACCAAACAAGTACCAAATATAGCATTGGATAAATTTGTTTCTTGAGCAAACACTAATGTACAATGACGCCTCTTCATAGACAGCAATGACTAAACACAGTGAAATCATTTTGAAGTAATGTACTTTATTTGTTTTGAAAAGAAAACCTATATATTCAGCACTCGCACCCTGTTGCCCGTGGCTGACTGCTGTTTCCAACATCAATTGTGTCTGGCAGGTATCTTCAATAAGCACGGACAGCAAAACCCAAAATGTAATATTAATAACACATGAATGAATAAATCAAGTTTCAAATAATAAGAACCATAACCAAGAAATAGAAATACTGCAAACAAAATACACAACAAAAACCAATTGCAGGACTTAATCATATTAAACAAACTAGCATCTCCAAAACTAAATCCCGAAGCAGTCGTGATTATGGTAAGCAACGATCTTTCAATATTACACAAAAAATCCATTTTACCAACAAATTAAAAACAGAAACATGCACTTTACAAACAACAAGCTTAAAATTAATAATGTATGCCAATGACCAATTATTTTTTGGGTACAGTATAAAAAATGGTTTGTCTCAAATATCAATAAGGAAACATTAACCACAGATAGATCTTCCAATTTGAATATATGGACATCGTAAATTAAGACACTGATGGGACCAAACTGTGCTCCTCAAACAATGAATACAACTTCATAAACTAAGACATCTGGTTTAATGTGACTCTGGTGATAAGTTCAGTTGGTCAGTTGACAAATACGAAAGAAGAGATGCTCAGATATAGGAACTTACAATTCTTCTTCTTCTCCACTTTTCAGGGCATTCTTTGCTATGCATTGGAATGCTTCTTCAACATTAATGCCTTCTTTGGCAGATGTCTCAAAATATGGAATATTTCCTTTTGATGCACACCAAGCCCGAGCCTTCTTTTCTGACACCTGCACATAGGAACTTGTCGAGTTCATATCTTTAGCATTATGCATTTGGTGTTTTACGAGTCTAGGAGGGTCTGATGCGGGATATCTTTTTAAAAATAGAAAGTAAAATTGAAGACAGCAAACTTAAGGGGGGAAATACCACTCTGCTGTTCCCACCATCAATATCTATTTTGTTTCCTATGACAACAAAAGGAAAATTCTCGGGATCGGAAGGACTTGCCTGACAAAGTGATCACAAATATTAGAAGTTGCAAATTCTGTAAAATAGTGCTTGCCATAATAGATAAAAACAAGATTTACACATTTGAAGGAATATAAGCATACTTGAATCAGAAATTCCTCCCTCCAGTTGTTAAGGTTGTCAAATGATTTCATTGAATTAACATCATATACAAGAACACAACAATCAGCACCTCGATAGAAAGCAACTCCAAGGCTTTGGAATCTTTCTTGGCCAGCTGTATCCCAAATCTGTAAAGTTAAGAACAAACAATTAACAATAATAAAATTTTGACCGTCATAACTTGTTTAAAAATACAGAAATAGAATGTGAGAAATAGAATAAATCCCCAAAATAATATCAACTAGGAACAAAGTTACATAGGCATCTCCGACACTGCATGCGTGTGACTGTAGTACAACTACACTGGTCACTCACAAATCACAATCTTTAACTGGAAATCCTCCATAAAGGCTCTTAAGAAAGCAACAAAACAATTATCCTTTCATCATTAGTAATCTAGTAATCTTTAAAATAGTTTAGTTATCTATCCCATCAGATTCAATCCATACAACATCCCAAAGATGCTCAATCATATTAATAAAAACCATTTTATTGTATACAATACTATGAAGTCCACGTTAAGGTCACAACTGTCACATGTACAAGACATACTACAATGACATGAAAAATAATGGGATGATTAGTTTCTCAGAAATTCAAGAAATTGGTACCCTGCACAACCTACATCCCATGTACAAGAGTATATAAATATTTCAAAATAACTAGAGTGTATCTGAAACCTACTGATTAGCGTTAAATGGAGGTTTACACGTTCTGATGCACAAAGTAAAAGTAATGCGAGCGTTGGATTGGCGTTACATTGAAAGTGGAATTTCGTACACACTTGAACATTCTAACATTATTAGGAGTAATAACCAGAGAAACTTAATCCAATAATCTAGAAAGCTTAGACTAAGTACGATGTGAAAGTATATACGATGCCTCGGCAATTAGACAATTTGTTCCACAGGCTTTATAGCTTGCAAGATCAATACATGAAAACCATTATTAAGGAGGTTACAATCAACGAATTATTCCGCCAAATCAGTACATAACATGACACATAATAAGATAGGGAAATCTAGGCAATAACATCAGGAAGGCGAGACTCCAACATAATCAGTATCTTCTACCCCCCTTCCTAGCATCCCCAAAACCCACCACTCACCCAAACTTAAGGCCCAAGCATGCATTCACTTCCACGCATAGCAAAAACAAGCTAAGCACTATCGACAAACCTGTAAGGTGAAAAGCCTATCTTCGAATTGCACTTCTTTTGTCAAAAAATCCGCTCCAATGGTTGCCTTGTACTGATTACTAAACTTCTTATTCACATATCTAAATTACATAGGTTAGGGGAAATACATAGTTTCCATACTGAACTGAGCACTAGAAAACAAATAGCATCGAAGATTAAAACAATAATAAACATAAACAAGGAGTATCTAGACAGAAACGAAGGATACTGGTTCATCAAAGACGTCTTCCCCACCCTGCGAAACATCAACAGAAGCATCATACAATGATTTCAAAAGAAATAAAGAACTAATAACCGGTAGGAATGGTAAAACTCTGTAACTAACAAATCGAATAAGCGCAATTGCAAATGCGAAAGAGATTTAAGTAACGGAAGCAACGGTTATTGTGATCCAAACATAAACATGAAAAATTCCACAATATAAACCAATCGGAAGTAAAACGAATTAACGTAACGAAATTATCGAAGGGAGATTGAAGAAAGAGGTTGAATAGCGCGAAAAATGAAGAGATCTGTGTAAAAGAAACCCTAGAAATGGAAAAGATGAAGAGACGAACCCACTGTCACCGAGAATGATGACCTTCAGGAGAGTTCTTCTTCGGGAAGGCATGGCGGTGGCGAGCGATGCGATCGGAGAAAGTAAGAATTGAAATAAAGTGTTACAGAGTGTTTGACTGAGTCGTTGCGATGCGCTACGATCTCTCTCTCTCTCTGTCTCTCCTGCACCTCCAAACTCAACTTCTCTATCGTCTCTCTCTACTCAATATTGCAAACGCCTTCTTCTCTCTCTTCGCGAATATTCCCTCGCTGACAGCTGGACTAGTACAAATGAAAATCAACAACTATTTCTCTTAAGTTTATTTATTTATTATTTATTGTGCACCATATTTATCCATATACATATATATATATATATATATATATGTGTTTGCTAGTTGGTACATTTTTAGTAATGTGTACCGGGTTTTAATAGACAAAAATATTCTTATATATCATGAATTCTAAGTTTTAAGGTTAACGGTATTTTAATAATTTTCATTCTTAAAATTAAAAAAAAAAAAACTTTTAAACCCTTACTCACCTCTCTCGTTCATCTCTCTCACTCTAACATTTTCTCTGTCATCCTTAGCGTAGTCCAATTGAAAAAATCAGAAACACTTGCCATTAAACAATTTCCCTTGGTAAAAAGTTGAGTCATTGACATATTCGCCTTCAAACAAATGTTCATTCAAGATCTCTTCAATTTCACCATCTTCACTAACCTCTCTAATTTCATCATCTGCATATGTTGAATCATCCTCTCTAAAAAAAACCCTCCAGACCAATTACCATGTCATTAAGCTTGTGAAAATTAGATAAAATTATATACGATAAAAATTATAAAATGAAAACTCATTATAAAATCATTTTTTTTGTAAGAAATTGTTTAACAACGAGTCTTTCTAATTTTTTTTCCATGTCAATTACCAATTCCTTTGATGTCATTATACTTGTGAAAATTAGATAAGACAAAAATTATAAAATGAAAACTCATTATAAAATCTTTTTTATAAGAAATTAACAGCGAGTATTTTTTATTTTTTCCAGATTAATTACCAATTCTTTTATGAGAGAGATGAAAGATAAATGGTTGAGAGGAATGAGAGAGGTGAGTAAGGATTTTGGGAATTTTTGTCTACTAAAACCCGGTACACATTGTTAAAATGTACCAATTGAAAAATAAGCATACGCGCGTTAGCAAACCATATATATATATAAAAGAAAGAAGGAAACATTGGAAACAGAAAAGAAAAGAAAAAAAAACTGGTTACAAAAATATGTTTTGAAAGACATAATTTTATTTATATTTTTTTCTTTTCATTCCTCAATTATCAAATTATTTTTACGGATTTGATCTGTGATAGTTCAATAGTACACTCTTAAACTATTAACTAATTATTGAACAAATAAATAATGACATGATAATGCGATAAATGAATCTAACTTATTAAGTTGATTTTGGTAAGCTATTGTGTGATATGATTTGATAGATACATTTCGCTATTACCGTGTTAATGAGATTTTATCACTCTTAACTTTTATTTTCTTATTTCGTGAAATTCACATCTTTATTCTTTTAAAACTGAAATATATTTTTATTTTGATGAAATAAATGAGTTTATATTATTTTGTTTGTATATATATATATATATATATATATATATATATATATATATATATATATATATATATATATATTTGTCGTGAATTTAAAATTGTATTTTACTTTTTATAAAATGGATAAATTTTTATAATACTTTTTTAGAAATCAATTTCTAATACAATCGAGATATAACTCACGTTTGATGCAAATGAACTATACTTTGTTAATATTTTATTTTTCTTTAAATACGTAAAATTAATTGGTGGCCCATGGTATAAATTTAATTATTCTACTCAAGTGTCAAAAAAATATACACAAACAAATTAAACTGTTGAGGTAGAAACATCTCTTACACAAAACTATTTTAACATCATCGTTGAATATCTCCAACCAACAAAATAATAATATAATGATTTAAAGTTAATAATTTACCTCTTTAAAATTTGTTCGTTCAACACGTGTCATCACCGTAAAAGCACACTGCACACAAAATTCCAACTCTCACCGTCTAAGAACTGAAATAATAATTGGAATATTTAAATAGTATTTCATAAACTAACCTCATAATTGGAACCCATGAAATATGTTTGACCGTGATATATCCCAAAACACACACATACATATATTTGTATAATATTTTATTTTATAACTATTTCATTTTTAAATAACTTTATTTAATTATAAGAACAAGTATTTTTTTTAAGAGTTTTTGTAATAAATAATAATTATGTCTAATAATATATTTTTATCCACATAACTGTATCTTAATTTTTAATGAATAAAAAACAAAACATACACATAGAAAAAATAACAAAAACAACAAATAACAAAAGCAACAAATAACAACAACAAAAAAATAAAATTAATTATTCTTTATGAAAATAACATGTAAAACAATGAGGTGTAAAAACAAATAAGAGAGAAATAAGGAGTGATAAAAAACTTTTTAAGTGGGAAAGACATGAATATGAAGGAAAAAACCATAAGAATTAGTTGAGTAGAAACTTTCATTAATAAAAAATAATAGATACACCACAAGTTTTTTAGAATTTTGAATAATTAATAGAAAAATATTTTCTTCACCAAGTATATAACAATACAAGAAAAACTCCTTGATGATAGTTCTCTTCTTCTTCATTATCTAGTGGATTATTTTCTCTTCCAACCAGAGGCAAATCATTGTTACTTTGTTTTGAATAAAAACAAAATTCTTTTTATTTTGAATTTTTAAAAGAATTATTAATCCTTAATCTTTTAGGAATTTTTCGTTAGTGATTGTAAATGGTATATCTTTTTAATATCTGATTTGTTCTTACAAAACCAAGATTGAAAACATTAAAAATAAGAAATAAAATCATTTAATTCGTTCTTAATAGCTACAAAATGATCATATTAGGCTGATCCTTTTGTTGACAAATGCCCATATTATACCTATAATGGAAGGATGAGAAGCCATTAGTGAGATACCACTTTGGGAATAGTTAGAATTCTAACCTTGTGTCAAGACTTATAGGTTGGGGACACTCTCATGCTGTCAATTTGCATGGGGTGTAGATCTCCCTAAAAATAATAGAGGCATGCAAATGTTTCCTTATAAGGCAGAAAAGAGTTTAACTACAAGACCCACTCGTCGAGTAGGGACAGAAGTCAACCTTATTGATCTGACGATGTAGAATGAAAGGGGTCATCGCTCAACGGATAAAAGTTATCCTGGGGATATTGGGTTAACCTTCCACTAATAACTCACATTGACAATAAGGTTTGATACCTTAATCTTGGCTCTTTTCCACCTGAGGTTGTAGTATATTGCAGAGGTTGGGTTGTTTTCCTATTAAAGTGGTACGTGAGTTGGGTTTAGAATATTGTGAGACAATTCGATCCGTGTTTGATGTGGGCGTGAGAGCATTAAGAGAACCTTTTCCTAGTATGAGAGGAAAAGAGAATGAAACACATTTTTTGTGATAGTTATTGTGCCCAAGGTAGATGTTAGGTGGCGAAGAGAGAAAAGAGCGAAAAACTGCTATAAGTAATTAAGTAGGAAAACCACCTAAGATTAATGTTATCCTATTACGAGCTCCCCAAAGCCTTTAGTAGCACAATCAAAAAAGGGTTCTCCGTCCCAACGGGGATGGAGCAAAATAAGTTTTGAGAATTTTAAAAAAGGTCACAATAAGATAAGTCCTTTACCTCTGATGGATATTTTGTAGGAAGATCACCGAGGAGATGCAATTGTGGTATTAAAGTCGAGTCGAAAGTTTGTTTTGATGACCAACTCAAATAAGTTTTTGTATCAAAATCATATTGATGAAGGGTTGGGTTATTACATGAAACAAAATTGTTCATATTATAATATACTTTGACATGTTAACTATATTAACACTTTAAAACACAACTACAACTTGTTATTACATTTTTTTATCAGCAAAATAATATATATAAATAATGAAGCATTTGTGGTTGATACAATTTGTATACAAGATAATACGCTTTGGTGTCAGATGATATGATCTTATCCAAAAAAGAGTACGATCGTTCTAAATTTGAATTCTCACAAGACAAACAAATATAAATAAGAAAAGAACGTGAAATAAGACAAAAATGAAAACACCACAATTTAGTAGAATGATAAGTCAATGAAAATTCACCATAAAAATTGTCTTCTTTGATAAAAACCAAAGTTAAAGACATCTAACACATTAACAAGTTAAGGAAGATTTGTCACAAAGAATTCAACCTTAGACAAGAACCAAAGTTCTATGATAAGAACCAAGATAATCTTTCTCTCTTAATGAAAAACCAATTTCATATATTGACCATTCAAGGTGTTTACAAATGTATCTGATGCTCCTATATATAGGCACAAATGTTTAAGTTATTTTAAAATTTTTAAAAGAAAGTTCAAAAACACCAGACTCAAAAAATAACTTGAAAATTCAAAAACAAAAATTAAAAAAAAATTATAATTACTTGTAATTACTTAAAACTATTGTATAATTGTGTTCCAAACCATAATTTTCATATCTTCATATCCATTGAATTGCAAAAACTCCTCTTATTAAATCAGGAGATAATCCTTTGTAAATATACTCCAAATCGTATATATAGGTAAAAAGAAACATAAAGACTAAACAAAAGAACCATTGGAACATTTGTACAGTTAACACTTAGTTTTATAGATGTTACATCACAGGTGTCTTTATAAAAGTTCAAACCCCTTTCAAATTATTAACTTTGTGTGGCCTACTGTTAGTTCAAAAAATACAAGTTGTTGTACACATGAAGAAAATAAATTGACGATAACAAGTTATCTCCAAGGGATGATTCAACTTTAGCATTATGTATGCCTAGCATATTCATCAACTCAGTCTGGTGTTGTTTTTCCTTTGCCTTTTATACTCTTTTAGATATATGTAAGTTTCCAACCTATCTTCAGCTGCACTTTTTAGTGTCTTCTTCCAATTTCGTACTTTTGTATTCCTCCTCTCTGCACAGAAATAAATAAAACACACGTCTCTATTTTTATATTCCATTTCCCTGTTTACACTCAACATTATATATTAAACATATATTTAAGTACATTCAATATTCAAATGAGCAATTTAATATGGATGAGACAATTTTAAAAGACACCGAGTTACGTTCCTCAAAATCTACTTCATATTAATTTAATACATGATATAAATTGAATACATCATTAAAAAAAATAAAAATCTTGCCTTTGAGTATGTGTTAATTATCAAACTCCGCACTTTTACATGAGCTAAATTACTATTGCATTTATCCTAACATTTTTGAAGATGCAATATAATAACATTGAATTTTTTTATTAAAGAATAATACAAAAATAATGAATATAATAACATTGAAACCAAACCAAACTTATGAAAATAAAAATCGACAATTATGAACAGTGGTTGAAGAAGATTCATCCATATATAAAAGGAGTTTACGTGTTATATTATAGGTTTATTTATTTTTTATGTTTGCATTTTCCTTTTTTTTCTTCTAATTTATGCTTATTTTTCATCTTTAGTTTTTTCACCATTTTCATTTTCCATCTCTTTATGATGATGTGAAGCTATCCTTCGTGATATTAGAATGATGTCATACTTACACAATGCAATATCTCAAATTTAACATTCTTTAATAGAGTTTCACACACTAAAAATGGAAGTTTGAAACTAATAAGGTTGATTTTGAAAAGAAAAAATTACAAAAACAAACAATGAAAAAATCATAAATATATTTATTATTTTGAATGCATAATTAGTTATGTTTTATTACAAAGTTATAAAAAATATAAATTTGACATATTTACGAAGAGGGAGAGGGTAACACGGTAGGAAGCAGTGGGTAGAATCCACTCAATCTCATACCACGACTACAAAGCCTTGTTTTCTGTTTTCTGTTCTGTTGACGATCCATTCTTCTTCTTCTTCTTCTTCCTTCTTTGCAAACTTGAGTGGTGCACTCGCAGTGCAGGGGCAACTAAAAAGTTCCCTCTTTACAGATCTCGTAGATTTTGCTCATGGCGCAGCCTCTCGTGAAGAAGGACGATGACCGCGACGACGAAGGTGGTTATTTCATTCTTCTGCTTTTCTATCTCGCAATTCGATCTGCTCTTTGTTTTGCTTGTGCTTTCCTTTTAGCTCTCTATTTGTTGCCACTGCCGGATCACTCTCTCGCTACCAGATCCAATGTTTAGTTTCCCTTTCCCATTGCGAATGAGGCAGGGTTTGTTCAGATCATGATGGTTGGATTGGATTTGAACTCTGACTCATCTTTCATATGTCGTCGTTTTAGAAACTTCAATTGATCCAGGCGTATAGGTTGCAATGCAGATCATTAATCATGTGCAAATTGCAATTGCTTGTTAGTAGGATTATGTGATGATACGAATTTATACTTGATATATAGTCTTTATTTTTGCAACTTTTCTCCCTAACCTTTTTTTTCTCCACAAGTCAGGCTGGTTTATTGTGATTAGTCCTGCATATATTATAAATGACTCAATGCTCGTTTTTATTAATTAGTTTTGACTATTTAACAGCTGAGTATTCTCCCTTTGCGGGGATTGAAAAGGGAGCTGTTCTTCAGGAGGCCAGAGTTTTTAATGACCCACAACTAGATGCCAGGAGATGTTCGCAGGTTTTTCTTCGTTCTTTTTATTCAATTGTTATCTTTTAATTCTATAATTCAATGGCTGAGTTCGACATTGCATATGCTTGTTGTGTTTTGTTTTTTTCCAGGTTATCACGAAACTTTTATACCTACTAAACCAAGGAGATACATTTACAAAGGTCAAGATTTATTTCAAAGATTTCTGGTTGATAGAATGACTTTGTTGTACTATGCTAGAGTTGTATGAACCACTTTTAAGTAGTATGTTCTTGTTGTAATCTCATAGGTAGAAGCCACAGAAGTTTTCTTTGCTGTGACTAAGCTTTTTCAGTCTCGAGATCTTGGGTTAAGGAGAATGGTCTACCTGATAATAAAGGAACTTTCCCCCTCTGCGGATGAGGTTCAAAATTCTCATAATTTTTATTAACAGTCAGATTCACATATATGGTCTGCATATGGCATACAGAGATTGTGACTGTTCTGTCTCCCTTGTTTTAATAGGTTATTATCGTTACAAGCTCCCTCATGAAGGACATGATTAGTAAGACTGATATGTACAGGGCTAATTCTATTCGTGTCCTTTGTCGCATCACAGATGGAACACTCCTCACCCAAATAGAGCGATATCTGAAACAAGGAATTGTAGATAAGAATCCAGTTGTTGCAAGTGCAGCCTTAGTTAGCGGCATTCATCTGCTTCAGGTATTAATAGAATCTATTCCTCGATTCAGTATATTTCATATATGCCCGCTTATTTTGCGACCCCTTATCAGACGTCTCCAGAGATTGTAAAAAGGTGGAGCAATGAGGTTCAGGAAGCAGTTCAATCAAGGGCAGCTCTTGTGCAATTTCATGCTCTGGCTTTGCTCCATCAGGTATGTTGGCTGAATGTGTTTTTGAATCTTACAACTCAAATGATGTGTCTGATACAAATGACGTGTAATGCACAATGTAATAATTTTAAACTTAAAAATCACAAGTGTGGTCACAAAACAAAATCTCAAGTCATACATGAGCATGTCAAGCCTTTATTTAGAAGATTAAAAATAGAGCAATGGAAGAACCTAGTATAGTACATAAAACAAATGAGCGACAATGTGAAACCCAATTTTAGAAAAATAAAAAATGGAGATCTGAATAATGGAATAGGGTGATCAAAGGTGTTCCTTTTCATTCAACTGTTTAAGCTTTTATCAAACATTCAATTGCTTTGATTAGAAGTGGTAAAATTTAGCTTGAAATATATCATATAAACGATGTGTAATGCTCATCATAATAAGTTAAAACTAAAAAAATAGTCACGAGTTTCACAAAAACAAAGTCATATGTAACATTCTTATTTGAAAACATTATTTTAGAAGATTAAAAATAGAGCAATGAAACAACCAAATATAGTGCCTAATGTGTCCTTAGGTTTCTTTTCATTTAACAGTTTAAGCTTATCAACTCATTTGCTTTGATATGAAGTGGTAGAAGTAAAGTAAAGTAAACAAAAAAACAGCGAATTGTTGAACTGCATCATTTATATTGTTGATGCAGAATCATTCCAATTCATTCATGTATTTAAGATTTATGGTTATGTGTGATTCTTCACATGATATGAATGATGACTAGTCCAATTATGTGATTCACATCATGAATTGTAAGATTCTAATAATTATGTTTCTTGGTGTATTACTGTAAATTTCACTTGAAAACCAAAATCTTAGTTGCCCTGTCAGATAATTTTGTTAATCATTTGTAATAGAATTCATCAGCCACTGGGATATGTTGCAAGAGTACTTTTTTTTATGTTCTGCTTAAGCTTTTGGGATAATTGTTTCATGACAACCTTTCAATGATCTACCAATCAAATACATTTTTACTAGTAGTCAGTAGCGCAATAATGTTGCACCATGTGGCATGGCACCCTGCCATTCTTCCAATGGCTGTTGTTTGAGTTGTCCTTGGTCAGAGAAGTGCCTTTTACAGCTAAAATTGCGGCCCAAGCAGGTGCTACAAGAAGATGCATTAAAACTTGCTTTGTTTCTGAAAGCAGCATTGTTTCAGGAATTTTCTTGGGATCTTGATTCCTGAAACAAGTATTTTTTTTGTGGCTGCAGCCCCTTCCTTCTCTTCCTTCATCTGCAATATACATACACTCCACAAATCTGTCTACATTTTTCCTCCATTTGTAATTTAATCTTCTAAGAAGGGGGAGATCATGCCTATCTGCTGGGGTCTTAGGGTTACTGTAAACAAAGTGTAGGGTTGGGGGGATTGTGCCAATGTTTTTTTTATTGGAATTTCTCCTCTTTTATTTCGGTTCACTGGGCCTCACGGAGTCTAGTTTGACTTTTTCATTTAAAGCATAACAGTAGGATATACTAAACTAAATAGTAATAATAGTAACGGACATCATGATCCATGATTTTTGTTTTACTTATATGCTTTTCTTGAAACACATGAATTTTCATTATTTTTTATGATTGTCATAATTTGAGTAATTTTAATAATTTTTTAGAATTTATTTATTGTATATAAACTGTGAAATTTTTTTTTTGGAATACTGGCCATCTAATTATTTGCCACCTTGATTTAGTGTTTTTGGGGTCAGCTGCTATGTACTACGATCATGCATTGGTAACTATCTGTTTTTATCTTAAGGATTTGACTTCTGTATAACCTCAATAAGTGATTAAAGGAAAGGCAATATTTCTTAAAACAGAACTAGAGTTTGTATTGATATTTTTTGGTTTCTCACCCATTGTATGGGTTTATACTGCCTCCTGTGACTGAGAGCTTGGCATACTCCTTTTCGTACACTTAGCTTCAACTACAGATGTAGTTTATAAGTGGCCCTATCATGAAAAGTTATGGTATCACTTAGGTTTATATGCTTTCAACCTCTAGTGTAAATTAGTGTAAACCTTTGCACATTGATTGTATATTGTCTTGTATACTGTTTGCACATGATTCTGGAGGAAATTATACATCTCATAATTTTGATTTTACCTTCAGAGGATCCTATTTCTATTATTGTAAAAATAAATAATTTAGTATTGACATTGACACGTGGTTGAATACAACATTACAGATACGGCAGAATGATCGACTAGCTGTTAGCAAACTGGTTACCAGCTTGACCAGGGGGAATGTTCGTTCTCCTTTGGCCCAAAGCCTTTTGATTCGCTATACAAGTCAGGTGTGTTTTCCTTAAAATTAGTAGCTCCAACTGATATGTAATTCTTTCCATAATCTTTATATGGCATAATAACTGCAGGTAATTCGGGAGTCAGGAAATATCACACAATCAGGAGATCGCCCCTTCTATGATTATCTTGAGAGTTGCCTTCGTCACAAGTCAGAGATGGTGATTTTTGAAGCAGCCAGGGCAATTACAGAGCTCAATGGAGTAACTAGCCGAGAATTAACTCCTGCAATTACAGTTCTTCAGCTCTTCTTAAGTTCGTCTAAGCCAGTCCTGAGATTTGCTGCTGTCCGCACCTTAAACAAGGTTAGCACTTTTTAATGACTTTAATTTCAATGAAAAAACCTTTTCATTCTGCTGTACAATTTGACAAAGCATATACGACAGCCTCCATTCTGATGTGAACATTTTGCATTTTTGCTTGCTTGATTTTGGGGAAGTTGATAGAAAATCATCAAATCTGCTCATTTCCCTTAACATATTGATGTAGCTAATTACATAAGATACGTTCAACTAGATTCATTGTTTTAGTTACATGGTTGAGTGTGGCTTTGAACTTTGCAGGTGGCAATGACACATGCAATGGCAGTGACTAACTGCAATATTGACATGGAAAGTTTAATCTCTGACCAGAACAGAAGCATTGCAACACTTGCCATCACTACTCTATTGAAGACAGGAAATGAATCTAGTGTGGACCGGCTTATGAAGCAGATTACAAATTTCATGTCTGATATTGCTGATGAGTTCAAAATTGTTGTTGTTGAAGCAATAAGATCACTGTGCTTAAAATTCCCTTTAAAATATAGATCTTTGTGAGTATATGTCATTCTATATGTTTCTTTCCCCCTAGAAGTTACATTTTTTATTTAAATATTTTCCTAGATAAATAATCTAAATTACTGATTTATTTTCTCTTATTATTTTCAGGATGAATTTCCTAAGTAATATTCTTAGGGAAGAAGGTGGTTTTGATTACAAGAAAGCAATTGTAGATTCAATTGTGATTCTTATCAGAGATATCCCTGAGGCCAAGGAAAGTGGGTTGCTTCATCTTTGTGAGTTTATTGAAGATTGTGAATTCACTTATTTGTCCACACAGGTAGTAACTTTGGTTTTGTCCTTTGTCATTTACTCTGCATTTTTGGATTTTTATCTTGTGTTAATTTTTCTCTCTATCCTTTAGATTCTGCACTTCCTGGGAGTTGAAGGACCAAAAACATCCGACCCCAGCAAATATATTCGTTATATATATAACAGAGTACATCTTGAGAATGCCACTGTTAGGGCCAGTGCTGTTAGCACTATGGCAAAGTTTGGGGCTTCTGTTGATGCATTAAAGGTGTTACTCTCCTGTGTTTATCAATAATTTTCTCTACATTTCTTCTATGCTTTTTTGTTTTTTAGGTTAATAT